>NW_006263730.1:365366-375893 GCF_000469605.1 Apis dorsata | reverse complement strand
GAGCCGTAAATACTCGAGTCGAGGATTGGTTGTGTTCGAGGATGGCATACGGGGCAAAGTTCCGCTACGTGCCAGCACGTTTTACCATCGGTTGCCGAAGAAACGCATAACTTTGGAAGGAACGTGCATAAACCACGTGAAACGCTCCATTCGTTTCGATAAAACGCCTCTGGGCTGAAAGCGCGCCAGTGTCCGCCCGGAGAACACTTTTCAGATCGTCGTCACGGGATTTTAGCGCGAGCAAAGACCGGGATATATCCATCCCGTCGACCGGGTTGGAACGTGATACGTCTTCCATCGACGTGACTCGCGCTCCACCGTTCATCCGATACTTGGCCAGTTTCAATATGGGGATCTGAATTTTATGGCTAATGAGACAAGTTTTTATCGCTTTGCATTGAAATCGATATACCGATTCTAATTACGATACCGATTTTAATTACGATACAAATTGGCGTATTATTTCACCTAGTTTCCCTTGAATAGAAATATAATGATCGATGGCGACACAAATATTATGTGTCAACCCGTTAATGTTTTAAAAATAAATAGGTTTGAAATAAATACAAATATTTTTTATAAAGAGAAAAAAGCATAAGTAAAATAATAATAATAATTCAAATTTCACAGAAATTAAATATGCGTTAGTATAGTATAGTAATTTGATGTATATTAAATAATTCCTTTTTTTTCATTTTATTAATTTTATTTTGATCTAATTAAAATTGAAATTATAGGGGAGGAATAATAACGACATTGAAAATATTTGAAAACAAAGTCCATCCATGTAAAGAAAAGGAATGAAAGGAATTATTTGTCGCGGGATACGATATCCGTCGACCAAAATTTCACGCCTGGGGACAAAAGACTACGAACAGTAGTCGCGTGCCTGTTGTCGAGCATGGCTGGGACAAGAAACGGAGGCAGAAGAAGCAATTTCAGTCCTCGACGGTCGAGGTTGAACGATCCAGAATGGAACAGAGGTGGAAGTGGACGTAACAGGTTGTTACTCGTTAATAAATCCCTCCGCTTTACAACTCTATAAACCCGCGTATCGCGGCCACCGCTGCGCCTCGGTGTAGGAACAATGCTGGAAATTAAAGCGATCCGCTCCTACTTAACCGCGATCGTGGAATCTGGCTGTTGGGTTGTTGCAACGGAATAAATATTAATGCCACGACCGGCTCAGCTCGCCGCTAGATTCGCCAATAGAAGTTAACGAACACGAAGCCGAGTACCGTTTGCCGGACGGCTGGCTAGGGGAATCTGTGCCGAACACTCCACGCTCTCCTAACTTCCGTTTCGTCGAACTTTCCTTGGAAACTTGTGTATCCTCGAACGGGCGATCGTTTCTTGAGCGTTAACCGGGATTAATTAATTGGGATCGTGCAATAATAATTTTTCGATGGGAGAGGATGGGATCGTTGGAAGGAAATTGAACGAAGTGAAAAGAGTCGCTATAGCGATTTGGATATAGAAATTATATTATATTTGACGATAGAGAAGATTACGAAATTTTGGGGATAAGTGTTGTAATTGGGATTAATTAGAGATCGAGTAATAAATTTTTCGATGAGAAAAGGAATTGAGAAAAATGAAGATAAAGTTTGGAGGCAGAAGTATGGCATGAGAGATTAAAATTAATCCTTGAAGATTTGAATTACGCGTAACTATTTGGATTATAGTAGAGACAAAAATAACAATGACTTTTTTCTAAATGCGTGTACAATGCGTTTTAACGGTTCGCCTGTCAAAACGATAAAAAAAGAAACGATATGAGAAATGGCGATTACGTGACCATGGAATGATTCACCTAATTATTCATAGATGTCACGATTAGTGTGGTTAAAGAAACTTCGTTAAAAAAAAAGAAGAAATAGATCGAAACGAAGAAAAAACATCTGATATCTAAATAAATTTTAAATACCTATTTTTCAATTTTGCCAAAATTCTCGCAATAAGTGATATTAAGGATCTATTAAAATTCTCGCAAGAGCGCATAATAATAGAATCTAGACACGAGAGAAGAAAAATCTTCAAAGCAATCCAACGATATGCCTGTAAAGTTTCGCAAAATCTGTTTCAGCAATTCGCGCCAAAACTAGGTCCCGTCGTCAATGTTATCATTAAGAGGGAGAGAGAGAGAGAGAGAGCGCGTACACGCTAATCACCGGCGATAATTCGTGCCTCTCACTCCTTAATTACCTTAAGAGAAGAAAGAGAGGGGGGGAAAAGCGGGCAAAGCAGCGTGAACTCGTTCGTAATAAGTGAAAGTCTCGGTCTTTTGTGATAGTGGCAAGGTCTGTTTCACGTGTAGAGCGGCATTGGCAATGGCGGCCGACCAATCGCGTATCCGCCCGCGAAACGGATTATTTGCTCGCGTGCCGATTCCTTATCTTGAGGAGGGAATCATCGTGCTTATCGAAGGCCAGTGGGAAAAAAAAAACCTGCTTTCACCGGTCTCCCCACGGGAATGGATCTTCTCTTCTCAACTGGTTTCGAGCGATCGGATGTGCACGATGTTTGTACGACTTCAAACTCGTTACTCCACTTAAGGTTAGTTAGAATATCTCGCGGAATCAATTTTGCTTCTCCTTGAGAAACGGCGCCGATGAGAAAATGAGTTTTATGCATGGCTTCATCGCTTGATTGGAAATGGTTTATATTGGTCGTGGTCCAATTTCGAAGAAGGATGAAGCTGTATTAATATTATGGCGACAAATGACGCGATACTAGCGCCACGTAACTATTAACCATTATCACTGAATTAACGATGATCTAATTCGAAAAATCTTGAGATATTTATTAGTAAATGTTAAATAATAAAATGGAATTGGTAATATCCAATGATGGTTGATCGTGTTAAATAGACAATTCAATTATTGGAAATTCGTTATTTCTCCTATTCTCTACATCTTCAAATTCACTTCTATTTCGAATTTATACCGCGAACTCAATAGTAAAAATTTAATTTCGCAATATTTTATTCTTTACTCATACGCGTGTTTCAAAAATTAAACCGCAACAAGATAATCAACAATTATCTACAAATACACGCGTTTAAACAGTCGGACGAATCAAAAATCGAAATTCGATACTCTCAGAGAAATATTTCTCTCCTTCGTTCTAGCACCCATTTTATCGATACTATTATCGTTAACGACAACGACGCGGCAAAATAATTAACAAACTCTTACCTATACGAGGCTCTCGGCGAAAAATAATTCCTTCTCTCGACCCGGGTATCCATTTGCCGATTCCATCTCGTCAAAACACCGTCAAACAATACACCAGAATCCTCTCCTAATCCCACGATCCGTTAACAAGCACGCATTGAACGCAAACTGAACGGAGCAACGCAACAACCACCACGAACTGTGCAATCAGGTCTCGGCTAGGAGAGGACCCCTTCCACCTTCAGCAGAATTGAACGACTAACCACGGTTTAATATCACGGTGAAAACGCGTTAATTCAGGACGGGTTCATCGAGCGATATCGCGCCGCTCCTCCTCCATTTTCTTACGCTCTACCACGCGTATTTCCTTTTTCGTGTTTCCGCCCCACGTAATATTTTTTTTCTTCTTCTTCTTCTTCTTCTCCAGGCTTTCCACCCTACGCGTTTCATGCTAATTCAAAGACGCGCACCAATTTTCCACGCATGTTAACGCATGTATATCAAGATACGCAGAATCATGGAACAAATGAGAGAAGTTCTCTCGTCGATTTCGTGATCCTTTCACGCGACAAAACTCGTCGTCCCCCTCCTGAACGTTTTAACACTTTCTAGTCGTCTATTCGTTCCAAATTACGTGGTGATCGTTTATTGACGCGTTTCCCAAGTTTTGAATCGTGAGTGGCAAATTCTTTCGCCGATACTTTCTTTCTTGATTATATTTACAAGCCGTGAGCAGCGAGAAATTGTGTCGCATAGAATTAACACGAGGATTGGTAAGCAAATCAAATTGATTACATTTCCCTTGCAATTACCAAGCAGACGCTTTCGATGCTAATGATATATTACGGTATGGTTAATGGTTTTAAATTAAGAAATTAACGGTGCCAAGAATTATTATTGATCTTTGTTCGAGAGAAAAACGTCATAATTGAGCAGTATGCAGTATATACTTAATTATTACCATAATTTCATAATTTTAACGTTAACGTAAATTTACATCGAATAATAATCTTACCTATTCTTCCAGTCAAAGCGGATCTGTAGGGCCTCGTAGTCAACAATCTGAAAAATGATTTTTCGAAATTAAAATTTCAACTCGACTAAGCTCGAGCTAATATTTCTTCCAGTTGCAAGTGCAAGATCAAGCAAATACGTATTATACATTCTCCAAGTTGCTGCTCTGCACTGCTACACATCCAAGACCAATATATTCGCGGCACAATTTACGAGACAGTTCTACTCAAAGGTCTGAGACTTCGCGTAAATACTGTTTGCCTTTGCAACCTTGCAGATTCGACCGACCAACGTTTCGACATCTCTTACCGTTCTTTCTTTCAGGAACATCGAAGACGATCCGTTCGCTGAGCTCGCAATCGTACGAGGAACGATATTGGCTCGAGAAGCGATCGAATCCGAAAGTCCGTGAAAGCAGTTTCACGGAATCGTGAATAATAGGTCGCGAGAAAAATGTGTTCCTCCCAACTACTGTTTCCCATGTGATGCATCGGTCAACTTCTTAACGACCCTATACGGTGAATACGGAGATCCCTGGATATCTATTTCACGACACGTATCAGCCATCGAAAAATCACTTTTACAGAACTTTCAAACTTTTCTCTTTTCATCCCGCACGAGAAATAATCGACACCTCGTCCGATAATTCGGTTATAGTCGAGGAAATATAATGCCAAAACTTCTTTCTCTCTCTTCTTGAGATACGTGGATAAAGTGTGGCATATCTTAGGATTGTTTCTCAACTTATATATAAGATATGTCTTCTTTAATAATATGGAAGAAGATTAAGTTCGCATTCTTTTTTATAAATTTGTTATAAAAACGTGAGAAAGAAAGCGTGCTGAATTCGAATTTTGGCAATAAAAAATTGTATCTATCGTACGATCTTCTTTCTCGAGTTACTGCAGAAGCATTGAAAATCACGGGCTTGTAGAGAGACCCAAGCAAAGAAAATTTTGCTCCGTCCACGAATTCGCGAGAAATTCAAACGTAACTTTCCTTGATCCCTATGGCATCCTCCGTGTCAAGAAATACCGCACGGTATTCAAGATTTCTTCGCGTAAACTTCGTTAAGCATTTGCAACGAACGAACGAACGAAAGCATTATCTTCGCCCGAAAGTACACCAAGTTGCAGAGGATTCTCGTCAAAGTTTGCGCGTTAAGGAAGTTGGACGAAGCTTCGTCTATTGTCTATCGCGTGTCGATGAGGTCGCTACGCTCGCAATTAAACTTTGTGCGTGAAGGGACGAAGAATTGCTCGAGCGGATTACCCGTGTTGGGATTCCGTGGCTTCTGGCTCCTTCAATTAAACCGATCCTCTTGGTAACTTTAACAGAGTTACAGAAAGTAAGTTGTGTTTATGCGTTGCTACTGATATGAAAAGCGTTCGTGGAATATTCGTAAATGTTCCGTCGAGAGCTTTGATCGAGAAAATGGCAGAACCGGTAAACGGTTCGATCTCTTGGAGATATAAAATAAATCGTTGCCTGTTTACGTTTGCAATTTCGAGAGAGAGAGAAATGTTCAAAGAGGTAATTAAATTTTCCACGAAAGGGAAAACTCGTGAAAATAAGCAAGTCTCTTTTTGCAAGGTTTCGATTCGAGTCGAGAAGTTTGATCAGCGAAGAAACAATTAACAGTTGAGCGAATGTTGCTGTTGACTTACGCAACGGTGAAAATCGAAAGAAAATGATTTTTACACATTTTTTTAAAAATTCAAAACAAGGCTTCCACGAATCGAATTGCATGGAATCGAAAAATCGAGAAAAGGAATTTTCTCTCTCTCAATGCTTTCGTGGAATCTGAAACTGTGATTATCGAAGAGACAATGGCCGCGCGCTGGTGAATGTCGGTCGATCGACGTGACCTTTGAGTCGGCTGACATTTGAACCCTGAGAAGAAGGGAGCCGCGACTAACTGCTCTGGACGGGTGGTGACGTACGATCTGGTGAAATCGAATCGGAGTACACGTCCACGGTACTCTGTTAGATTGATCGATCTCTCTCCACCGAAACTCGAAGCCTGCGAACAGTTCTTGCCCTTCGTCCTTCCATCGAAAATCAATGTCTTTCACGGGCTGGCCGAGATCTACGGGCCTGTAAATGCCGTTCTCCTGCAAATTTACAACGGTAGAAATTCATTGGAAATTCGTTGTCTCGATATGAATGGCCTGATTGTGAAAAAACAATTCGATTCTAAAGTTTCGAAGTTTGATGGTTTGGCCTTTTGGATCTTGGATTTCTTTAAATTTAGATCGTTTAAATTCCTACGCTCGTCATTGAAGCGATGTAGATAATACGATTCTTTTGAAGGTAAGTCAGTAATGCATTGCTCTGACCTGGCCTCAATTGGTCTGGCATCTAGCAATAAGGCACGAGGACTGTCTTTCTACAGACGATATTCTTTAATGCGAATAATCTTTTTTTCTTCTGAAGATAGTGCATTAATTGGATGGTGTTATTTGATTAGAACTTTTTCTTTTTAAATTCTTTTCGAAATTCGTTTTATTTTTGCATTTATTTGATTCAAATATCTTCAAATTTGATCCAACATTCAATTTCATCTTCTTCGTTTAATCCATGGGATTATCGTTTACCACTACACGATTAAATTAATAATTGTTTGGGAATAATAACGAACAATTGATAAATAATTAATAATTATTTCAATTAATAATTGTTCGATATCCCACAAGTTGGCAAAGATTGTATTAAACGATTATTAATTTAAATTTGCATTAATCTGAATAATTGAAGATCAAATTTTGCGAATTTTTACCATAATTATCCATAAATAAATATTCATAGATCAAAATAACATTTTCCAATTTTAAAAAATTCGAATCGCTTGAAATATAATTCAAACTCTTGCGATACTTTGATAACTCTTAAAAATTTCAACGCTCTTATATTTCTTCTATCCAATAAAATCTAACAGGGGAAAATTCATCGATCGTCGATCCATTTCTTTAATTCTCTTCTCAAAATTCTCACTCTATTCAAATCTCGCGAAACTTCAAATTATTCTCTTTCCCCTTTAAAAGAATTTCGAGTCGAAGAATTAACCAATCGCTCGACCAACGCCATCTTAATATCTAATCTCGCAACACCAACCACAACAACAACAACCCCTGTACAATCCGTTTAAACGTTAAACAATCTCGAAATCACGGAAACGAGGCGCATCTGGCAGCTCGATCCTCACGCGTTGATCCAACCGCGCCGCGCGAGGAAGAAGATACACTTGCGAGGAGCAGAGGCCGTCGATCACGCCATTTCCCCTAGAGCCGGCAAGCTAATACAAAGTTATCGCAGCCGGCCAACCTCGCTCGTTAATCTCGTTCGTTGTGGATTCACGTCCGGAAGGTTATTTCGAGCGGAAGTGCATCGCTGCGCTAAGCTCCCTTCCTGTCCAACCCCACCCCCTCCCTTACAGAATCTCGTCTCGAGGAGAAGGGGGAAGACGCGCGAGCCTCTAAATTTAGATCTACTCGCTCTATGCTGCTTCTTCTGTGAGGAAGGGAAGAGGAGGAGGCGACAACGTTTTGTTAAGCAAAACAAAACGGCGAAAACGCTCGAAAGAGGAGACGCTTTAATGGAGATGGCGTCGAAGAAGGACGCGATCGGCACGCGACGCCGCGTAAATTTAGATCTCTAGGATCGAAACTGTTGGATCATCACGTGCCTTATCCTCTAGAGAGAGATATACGGTTATTTATGGATTACTCGCGCGTAGTTTCTACTCACGTTGTGACGGTGTCAAAGGTTAAGTCGTTTTGGGAGAATCTTGAAACGAGGAAACGATTGGTACTGGTTGGTCAGAGTCGCTTCTTTTCTTACGAAGATTGTGTGTCCATGAATTGTGTGAAAAAAGTGAATGAGATGAGAGGTGAAGAATTTGAAATTGGGGGGATGGTGGTGGTTGTTTCACTTAGTTCTTTGCCCCGCGGATCCTTTCTGTTTGGAAGGAAAGTTTTCAATTATTGTCCATGATTGTAGAAAAATTGAATATCTCGGAGGAGATTGAGGAGGTGGAGATGTTGAGAGAATTTGAAATTGGGGGATGATGATACTTGTTTCGTTTTTTATGAGATAAAGGATCTTCGTGGATCCTTTTCTTTTTTTTAAGAAAATTGTATTCGTGATTATGAAGAAATCGAAAAAGTTGAGATCGAGGTTGGATAAATTTGAAATTTGGTTGGTATTTGGAAAATACCATTTTTATTGATTGTACGATTTGACTGAAGTGAAAGAAAGAATTACAGAAGCCGTTAATATTAGTTATATTTGAGAATTGGAAATGAAATGCGCATATTTCTGAATAATAATTCCTCTTCTACTTAAAGGATTAGAATTAAGAATTTCAATTCAATTGGAATGTATTTTTCCAATTACATCGTATATAATTATAACATATCTTTCTCGATTTATCTCGTAAATCGTCACAAGTAGCAGATACAATATTCATTTCATCGATGGAATTACCGATTCCATAATATTTTGAAACAATACGAGAGGATTACGGAATTTGTATAATAGATGTAATATTTTGATTAATTACTAATCACTGTTTCATTAACGGGACAATCCGAAACGATCCGTTCCAATTTTATATCGAGCTGTGGATATATACACACGTTCTTGCAAAACGTTTCTCCACATACCTCACCGATTAAACCTTGTTGCAATATTTAACAATAGAGTGAGCCAGCCTTCAATTACACTGGGTGAAAATAATTTTCTCGGCGCACCGACATGTTACGCCCTCGATGCTCCCTCAACTATTAAATTCCGAAGGAAATAAAAGTCGAACTCGTTCTAAATCATCGGCATATTGGATCATACGATGAGTAACGCGATTCTTCCTATCGAATCCCATCGTGCAATAAACTAGTCGTCGTATCGACGAAACAGACGATACAAGGAAATGCTGATTTATCTCGGTTCTTACATAAAATCCGTGACGAATGATACTCGATACCCACTTTCGAGTAGTCTCTAATAATATAGACTCAGGAAGTGCCATCATAGTGTAGTTTTTTTTTTTTAGAACAGCTTTCTACACTAATTATAAGCTAATAGTTTAAAATCTTTGTTCAATTTATATACATAATCTTTTTTTTTTTTTTGTAATTAATTTATTCTTTCAGAAATGTTATTTCAAATTCGTGTAAAATTTTGTATCAAATATGTTTATCTCTTAATCATTCGATTTTCTTTTTAAGATCTTTCTTCTTTTTTTTTTTTTTTTGTAATTAATTTATTCTTTCAGAAATGTTTTTTCAAATTCTTTTAAAATTTTTTTTAAATTTATATCAATAATCTTTTTTTTTTTTTGTAATTAATTTATTCTTTCAGAAATGTTTTTTCAAATTCTTTTAAAATTTTTTTTAAATATTTTTTTTTCTTTATTCATCCTTTTTTTTTTTTAAGAACAGCTTTCTACACTAATTATAAGCAAATAGTTTAAAATTTTTGTTAAATTTTTATCCAAAATCTTTTTTTTTTTTTGTAATTAATTTATTCTTTCAGAAATGTTTTTTCAAATTCTTTTAAAATTTTTTTTAAATATTTTTTTTTCTTTAACATTTGATTTTTTTTTTTAAAACTTTTTTTTTTTTTTTAATATCTATTCTTTCATTCTTTTCCATTATTCCAAAGTTTTTCTAATATACGTCTAGCAAACTGAACCTGTTATTTACATAAATCTAACTCAATCTAACTTCCAATATTTCAAGATATCTCTTACGGCTATTATTACTCTTGTCTAGACATAACCTAAAACCTTTCAAATATTGACATAATTTACAGTCACTATCTAAAACCAATAGACATTTCCAACTTTGACTTTGAGCAAAACGCAAATTGCCTTCACTTTGAACTTCGTCTATGTGTACATACACCGTATCTTCTGTCCAATAATCCACAATCGAAAAAAAAAAAAAAAAAAAAGAAACCTTAAGAAAAGCCATCCAAGATAATTTTCCAACTGGCATTCCAACATATGGCATTCCCCAACGTTTCCACTCCCTACACATTCAGAAGATCCACGTTGCACGTTCCACAGATTTAAATCAAGTTTCAAACGTCTAATAGATAGGAGGAAAGCATGCTTTTAATCCATCCCTACAAATTAGCTGCGCGAAACTGCGACGAGGCACGGAATTAAACGTTGCACGCTATCTCGTTGTTGCCTCGTTGTAAATCATACGCCGAGTACGCCGAGGGACAATAACAGACGCGTTGGCTCTGGATTACGAAAGATCGGATGCTCCACGCTTCGTTGGCTAAGGCACGATCGCGAAGACGATCCAAGATTTCGACATTAATACCGCCA
>NW_006263730.1:354410-365351 GCF_000469605.1 Apis dorsata | reverse complement strand
TATGGCGGCGGGCTAGAAAGAGGCCGCGATTTCAATGTTGTTTCGAGGTGGCGCCAGTTACGTTGGCGCTCTCGCTTGGCCACCTCGTTCGCGATTAATCCGTGAAATCGTGAAAGCTTATGGCTTATGGCTTTCCATCCTCCGCGGGTCCAATTCGCAAAAGTAAATCGTAAGTAAGGCTATGATTATTCCAGGTATATCGTTATTCCAGTTTGATGTAATATCCAAAGCGTTAATAAATGTGTGCCTTGCACGGGATACTCGATCGACGTTCCGATTGTTTATGCTCCGTTTCGCCTAATTGCGCCTTAGGAAACCGGAATACCGTTACTTGCATATACGTAAGCGCGACAGGATCGAAATGGAGAAGGAAAAATGAAACGGTTTCACCGCACGCGAAGGACGTCTACTATTGCCATTTTCTCTGAACCTGCTATTTACTTTGTCGAAGACATTCGATGTTTCTAGAGGAATTGGTTTTAATATTGCAATTTCTGTTTCAGAGTGGAAATCGTATTTTTTACATTGGACGGTATTGAAGAGTAGATTCATTAGGGATGAGCACATAAATTTCGTGTAAGAAACATTCAATATTAAAGCTTCGAATTAGCTCGAGTTCTTTTCAAGAATCTTTTACTCGAATGACGTCCAACCTGCGAATCCTTTTTTAAAAGAATTACCTTTCATCTCGATCAAATCACTTCCTTAAATATTCGTTAAGTAATCTATCAGAATATCGATATGTAGAAACACTACTCAAGAAGCGAATTATCAAGTATTTCGAATCTCGTCAAGCATCATCGTGCACTCTCATCCATCCTCGTCTCGAAGAGGAGGCGGTGGTCAAGAAAAGAATGCACGCACTGTTCGCAACGGGAAGGTCAGTTCGTCGCGCACGTATGGGCGATCACGCGAGGCGATCGCCACGCGCGTGCATCTGTATGCGTGACGCGTGACGAGTCGCAGGCTCGTGCATAAGGGGGAAGGAACGGTTCATTCGTACAATACGAATGAATGGGCAGTGTACGACACGACATCCGGTCGGAAGGACGGCCCGCGGGAGGGAAGGAAGCGGGCGCAAGAACGTCCCGTCTGGCGCGTTCGTTTTCCACGATCGGCTATTTCAAGAGTGGCTGATGCACACGGTACCAAAGGCGGCGCCGGCGACGGGGGTCGGAGAGGGAAACGAGCGTCGTAAAACTTTACGAGCGGCTCTAAAAGAAAGATCGCCGGCCGCGGGACGAGCAGGCATCCCATCTCCAGTTCCAGAGGCCCGGGCTTCGAGCCCCGATAAGCGGTGTTTTCCGCGTTTCGATCGCGCCGATACACCTGATTTGCGATAGCGGAAGGGATGCTGCCCAAGGTCCAGTTTACTCGCAACCAGTATGCTCTTTTTATCGATTTTATTTCTTATCTTCTGGCCACGGTTCGGATGTGCGAATTATCCTATCGAGTTGTGAATTATTGCGATTGTGATTCGAAAGTTTTCGAATCTGAAAGTAAAGACACTTTTTTCTTTCTTGAATTGAAATGATCAGGGAATTTAGTTTCTTATCGAGGTGTTGCTGCTTAGTAGGGTTTTCGATAGATAATGAATAATAATTCGAAGGTGTTTTTTTTATTTTTATTTGAATTAGTGATTTTGTCAGAAGATTTAATTATTTAGTATTTTGGGATCAATATTTTTTTATAACTAAATTTTATTTGATAATTGCGAAGAATTACACAGTTTTTCAATCAAGGGAATTGAATTTGATAGATTTATTATGAAAGCATTATAGAAAGTGAAGAATTGTTAATTGTATTTTAACAAGTTGAAAAACATATTTTTTTCTAATTTTTATCTATTTCGCTTATCTTAATTTTATTTAATTTTGTACCGCGTTTCGTAACATAGAAAGTCAATAATAATTTTAGCATTCGTAACTTTTTATACGCTGTCGCAATGAAATTCAATTTTTATTAATCTCTAATCTAATTATCATCTCTTAATACTTTCCATAAAGAAAATTTTTTTAAAAAAATTAACAAATTTTTAGTATCTCGGAAATAAATTTTCACATTTTTTTTTTCTCTCTCTTCTTTCTTTTAATTTCTAGTAAAATAAAAAATCAATCGATCAATTGTCAATGCCAAGGCTAACTGGCCCGTTTACCCTAAATACCACGATTATATTGAAATCGTTTCTAGGTCTTGATTTCCTCCCTTCTTTTAACAATAACACCCCCCTCTCACCCCTGTTTCACCGTTTTATCGACCTACTTTTCCACGCGCGCACAACCCTTTTGAATTTGACGATCGTTCCAAGTCGAAGTGTATTTAGTTTCTAGGAATAGCAACAGAAATAGGGGAGAGAGGAAGACGCAGTTTTTCCAGGTAAGAAGGTTAGTGAAACCTAGTGGACGGGGGAAAAGAGTGGAAAAAAATTTCAAGAGGGCCTCTCTCGTTCTAACTTATTACAACGCACGAAGGAGTTTCGGTTTCGAGGGTTCTTCCGACGAGAATTCTGTGTGTAAGTTTCACGAGTTTGTCGAGGGTAGTAATACTAGTAATAATAATAATATTAATAATAATAATAATAATAATAACAATGATAATAATAATAATAAAAATAGCTCGATAATAGCTTGACAACACGTTGATAAAAAGAGAGGGGAAGGAAGAACGAAACGGGCGACTTTTACGGCTCCTCCCTCGCGAAATTCATCTCCGCGCAATTTTTTTCGATCGAGTTTCGCATCGTTAGCGGGAAATTTTATTTCCATCGTGCTCCCCGACCGAGACCGGGACACGCGAGAAATAAAGTAAGGGGGTGGAAACTTTTTCGCGATTCTCGAGTTAAAAGGGGTGACTAAGGGGAGGAGGGGAGGGGAGTGCGATTTTCTTCTGAATCTCGAGCTGTCCCTCCTCCTTCGCGAGCAGCACCCCGATAAAAAGTAATTAAGAGCGAACATTATTATATTTCATACGAGGTCGCTATTTGTAGAAATGAAACGAAAAAACGTCATCCGCGGTTTTTTCGCGGCCGAATTTCGACGATGAATTTCAGCATGGCTCTCTGTTGAAGGGGGGAGCGAATAAACGAGGATAATAAAAAAAGAAAGAGATGGGGAGGAAGAACAAAAAATATTGCCATGGAATGATAAAAAGGTATCCAAACGGTTTCGGGTTTCGCCTCTATAACCGAAAACTTCGTTGAAAATTCTACTCGTTCGATGACGAAGTAGCGATGGAATCGAACCTATCGCGAGTAGACTTGAACATTAAGATTTTTTTATAAGTATCTTGAATTATTTTCAAACGAAAAAGATATTTCAAAAGTATCTTCTAAAAATTCTATTTAAATAATAATAATACGTGTGATATTCGTAAATTTGTCGTAAGAAAATTCGAATATAATATCTGAATATTATTTTCCAATAAATAATATATAAAACTTTTCCAGGATTGAATTTTATGATCCCATCGATACAACTGGACAGAAATGGAGAGGCTCGTAAGAGTATCGAACATCGAACGATTATTCATTTCCAGTTAACGATCCGCTCATGCCATTGAATACCTTCCTCGAGCGATTTTCACTTCTTAATTGGTAGATCCTGCAGATTAAATAATACTCGAGTAGTGGAGGAGTTCGAGAGGAATTGCGGGTTGTTCCCGAAGGAGGAGGCGAAACGCTTCGATCGTTTTGTTTACGGGTGCATACCGTAAGTAAATCGCGTTTCTCTGCTCGAGTGACACGGGATCTTCCGCTTTCGAGCGAGCTTCTTCGACCGATTGTTCTTATCTGCCATCGTAAATCTCTCCCTCCCTCCCTGCCGCGGCGCGTCACGTATTTATCGTCGAGAAAGTAGCAAGGCAAACGGCCTTGATTCCGTCACGGTATACATCCACCACCGTATCGAGATTATTTAAATTTCGATCCACGGAACACCGCGCCACCGCTGGATTCCGCCATTTCGAATCGCACGAAGAAGGGAAGAAGCATTTGCATCCCGTCACGAGTAGTGGTAAGGCAGTATATTTTCTGCCTTCTGGGTGAAATATCGCGATTCCGGTAAATCTGTAATAGCCACGGTGACAAGCTGGAATTCAACAAGATGGAGGAATTTTTTTCTTTTCTTTTCTTTCCTTTTTTTAACCACGTGGAACACGATTCGTTTGATTTAGTCAAGGGATGTCGTGCCCTCGAATTACCATTTTCAACGTTATCTGTTATGCTGTTAAGTAGGTGACGTCGCAAAACGAGCATCTAGATAAGTAATCTCGCGGTTTTGTACGAGTAGGTGATGCACCCGTAACGTGATCCAACTTTGGTCGGCAATCGAAGGCGATCTTGCGACTTTCTCTGATGCGTTCTCTTTTATCCGATCCGAGAGAGGATCTCTCTCTCGAAATTAAACAAACTGAGAGAATTATTAAGGTAAAATAATAAGTTGCTTGTTCTCGAGGGGAAAACGATAGTTCAAGATATATCGCGCGTGGATATATTAACGCACGTGAAACAGCTCTCGTTTTCACTTTTTCTCGTTTTCACGTATACGTAACTAGTCCATTTACCATTTATATTCCGTTGTGAATTTTTATGAAAATTTGAAATTTTTAAATCTTTCAATCTTTTTGCTTTCTTCTAAAATTTCACTTTTTTCTTTTTTCTTTTTAGATACGTTAAAACGAAGATATCAAAAATATACATATGAAATGGTATTAATTGAAAGTGAAATTTCATTTACCAAATATAAATATAACAATTTTAACGATTCTCTGTTGGAACAGAGAATATTTATCAGAAAAAAAAAAATGAATAAAGAACTCGACCCGTGCTTAGAAAATTATTTTCAAATCCTTTCTCAATGATTCAACAAAATTCAACAAAATTCAGAAGAAAAATATCAACGGTTCGTCTGTCAGTCAACGATTCCATTTACAATGATAATCAAGCAATTTCTAATTAACAAAGATATCGAAACTCTTATCTCGATCACGAATACAAGTCGTTTCCGCCGATTATGAATTATAATCTCTCAGGCAACAAAGACACGAATCGCGGAAAAGCATCGTGGAAATCTCGATTTAGAAATTCCTCTTCCTGTCGGTAGCCAGATGAATCGGCGAGATATCCAGCGAACAGCTTAAGGTTTAAACACGAAGCGAGCACGCGCGCGCGTATTATCTTGATGCGCGTTAACGCCGTCATTGTTGAGGCTTTCATCGTCGAGGTTTGATTGCTATATTCCTACACATTAAGGAACGAAATTCACCGAACTTCGTCGCCATTCAATTTGTTACTTTCCATCCGACTTTCACGTAGGAAATCGCTCGAATACGCACAACTGCGTAATACAGGGAACATTTCGTTCTTTCTCTTTTTTTCTCCCCCAATACAACTGATTCCTGTGAACGATTCGCTCACGCTGATGGGCGTGACACTTATTTTTCTAACGATTTTCAAACAATTTTGTACTTATATACTCGTTTAAAGACGCGCAAGAAAAAAAGTGAAGACTTTGAAATCGATGGAAAGTCGATCGATTGTTCGAAGCTTGATTTGTACGTCAAATAATAATTTTCCGAACGAGCATGTATCGAATCAGTTATGTTGCATTAAATTGAATTTCTCCGCGAATTAATTCGGATAATCGGACGTTTTACTTTATACGCGTTAAAACATAAGCCATAATATCAAGTTGTGTAATCGATTGCCGCTGAAATATCGAAATTATTCGAGTTGAAGCTTGCCTAAAAATACCTTTGTCCCTAAAAACTAGCGACAGACACGAACTGCACACGAATCAATCGAACGAGTATTAATTTGCGCGCGATTCTACGCCGCTTCGTCGACAATCGTTTTTAGGAAGAAGGGAGAAATTAATAGGTAAGGTCCGTCTCGAGAACATTATCGATTCTTTACCACGGTTTTCACGCCTCGTGCATAAGGAACGAGAGTTTGCATCGAAAATTTCCATGGAAATTCGCCACGTCGAAGCGGACGTTGGATTAATCGGTGAACCAACAGCGGAAAATTCAGCTGACGTTCACCGAACAGGAAACGCCCTCGAGTACCTCGAGCGCAAGCCGGAAGTCTCGATGGAAAGTACCAGCTTTTTCTGACGACTGATCAGGCTAGCAGGTTGTATTGTCGAGGCTAAACAACGAATCGCGCGCGGAAACGCGCGTCTTAATTTAATTAGACCCGCGGCTGCAATTACAATGAGCATTCCGCGAAGGATCGCGGAAAATGGCGTGGAACTGGAACAGGAAAAACGTCCAAAAACGTTCTCCGTTTTTGGACAAACGAATTTCCAGCAAATGAATTACACGCGTATTTTCTTTTTTTTTTCTTTTTGCATTGTGATAATAATGATGCCATCCTCGTCGAAAAAAATTTCTCGTTCGTCCTTGCCATTCGTCTCGTGTATTACTGTGAGATCGGTAAAAAAGAAAAGTTGCATTGGATCGGATTTGATTTTAACGAGGATATAATTTAATGTTAATCTTTTTTTTTTTCTTAAAGAAAGTGCAGATATTAGAGATATTAAGGCCATCTTTACTTTTTGCCTGGTTTCTTTTTTTACATCTTGAGTTGATGACGAACGATCTCGAATGATTTTTTTTTTTATCAATAGAAGTTACTGTGTACTAGTCGTGTACTTGAAGTGCTCTTATTATTAGAGCATACAACGTGTAATTCCACTTGAAAAAGTGAACGTGCCTTTGAACGTGTTCGTGTACATATTCATCTATAAAAGGATCGTTGAAATTAGTTTATATCTTCTTTGGAAATTAAGCAAGGTTTTAAGCGATTTTCTTTACTTTCTTAAACGAACGATTTATAATTTTTAAAAATTTCGATTTCGAGGAATCGGTAGTTGATATGTTATATCAATTTGATTTATCCATTCGATCAAATCTCGGGGATGGAGACTTTTTTGGTCGCAAAATTTAATATTTGAAAATGTTTGCCGTGTCTTTGGCAGCCTTGTGTAATATTCATATCGATCAGAAAAAAATCTTTGCGGAGGATATACGATTTTTCCTCTCTTTGAACGAGCAGATTTACTTTACCAGGATTAAACAGCATCGAATACGCGGTATTTTCGATATTAATCAGTGCAAACTTCCCGAGAAGCCAATAGAGATATTTTTCCTTTCGTACGATTAGGTAATTTTAAATGTGATAAATGAAAAATACGGAATGATATAATCTTGTTTGAAATTTTCGAGAAAAATATTTCTTCCAACGAACTTAATACAATATACAACGTTTATGTAACTTATTTTCATTTTATATTTGCGTGGATCGGTCAATAAATTAAATTACTTACTATCTAGTAATTTTTCTTCTAAAAGAAATCACTAGATTGCTAGAAAAACGTAACATTATCGTTGAACATTATCGCAGTAAGTCAACTTGCATATTGCATATTTTAAACACATGTATGCAATGTAATAAATGTTGTACAAGATCCTCGAGGACAAAAGAATATTCCCAATATAGCTTTATCCTACAATTTTCATACGCTCTCTCGAGTGAAGGAGGATATTATCTGGAATCATTTTAATACAAATGACGGTGCACACGTTGAAATTCTGTCGAGAATCAGACCATGCAAATTTATCGAAAATGTAATATAACGTAAATTCTTAATACACGCTTACGGCTACAAAATTCCCTACGTTTATTTTCCTATAAACATACGTGTTATACATATTACATCTCGTTCCCATTTGAACAACATTTGAAAACTAATAATTAATTTTATCGTGTATTATATCTTTATCAATACAATTTGAAAGACCAGAAAACCGTTTCAGATCGTTTCAACTTATACGATTTGTGATAATTCTAGCCGATCAATTGATTAGAAAGTAAATTATATTTTCCTATTCTCGGGCACTTTATTTTAAACAGTCCTCAATAACAACGAAGGGGAAAGTTAAAAAGTAATGGCATTCATCCCCGGGATGAATTTAATCAAGTTTTGCCGCCACGGATATCGGAGGAGACTTATAACCTTTGATAATTGAATGCAGGAGAGGGAGAAAGTCACCGTCCCTGGCTGCATTAACTATGCATAAAACGTTTGCCGGATCGTTGCTCTCCGAACGGTGAATAACTACGTAAATAATACACTTTAACTCGTACGTACGTTACGTTCGTTTCCTTTTACGGGGCATGCCTTCTCGGCCTGGATCGTGACTCCACGTTATCGTTCGAGTTCGCGGATCGTGTCCTTTCATTTTTATTACTTCACTTACAAAGAAACTTTACAATGCCAGGAACAAAAACCTTGCTTGTCCCTTCTCCGTTTCCACGGTCATTTGAAAATGAAAAGAAAAAAGGGAATGACCGGTTGGGTGGTACTGGCTTTAGTACTTTCGTATAAAGATTGGGTGTTGCCATTTTTACCGACTTTTTAACCCTCGTTCGCGGTAAAATGAACCTCTTTTTTTTTTTTCTTACAATAATTCGATTAAATGTATCAATTATATATCGTGACAATTTTTATTTAAAAAAAAATATAAAAATTCTAATTAAATAGCAAAGAGTTCATTAGTATTCATTAGTATTCATTAGTATGAATAATTTCAAGTTTTTCTGCTCTGGTGACGTGAGTGAAGACAAAAAAAATAAATAAAGTAATCGGATTATTCTAGCTTCAAGATGCAAAATTTATTAATAACGTTGTTAACAAGTTACAAGTGATAGATTATATATAGTTTCCTCTTTCAAAATTTTCATCACGCGAAATAGAATAATCAAATTATAATTTATAAAATTTCTTTCTAGAACTTTCGTCCCTGTGAAGTTCGTTCATTTCATTATCAAGTTCACGAACTTTATAGAGCAAAAGAATTTTTCAACGCCAGCCTAAACTCGTAACTCGTGGCTCGTAAAATTTCGTTAATAATATTACTCGATAATTACGCAAGAGGGCACTGTCATCGACTTTGTCCTCTCACCATGGCCCCATTTACGACTGTGCAAACGTTGTTAGTTTACTACCAATAATGCTCGTATTATATCAAGTTTATAGCGAAATGCCGGTTACCAGGGGGTCCATGTTCATTCCACTATCGATTACGGGCAATTCAAACATTGTTCACTAATTATTCGATAACGTTATGCTCACTCCACAACGTGTTACAATTCTCTCTATCGCATTACGCCGAGTTCACAGTTTGGGCATAAACGTAATTCCCTTTCCTTTTCCTTTCTTTTCTTTTTTTACTTCCAAGTATTACATATATTATTATACAGGATGTTACGTAATATATTCGTGAAATACTTTTGGAGTTATCGATCTTGGAGAAACAAAAGAAATTAAATTATAAACGATTTATAAATTCATCAACTTTTTTTTGTCTTCGTTTCAACCTCTTAAGGATCGAAAGTGTCTCTGTGTATGAAATACTCGGATCACGAGTCAAGGCTTCGCACGTCAATTTTCCAGACGTATTGCCGCTCAAGGTGAATCTTATTAATCACCTGCATCGGCGTACATATACAAAGGAGACCTGGTTGGTCGAGGCATCGGATTTCGTGCACAGAAATTCAAGATTCTTTACGTGATGCGGCCACGTACGTAACAAGAGATTTCACATCCTGCTTTCGTGTGTCGACGTCGTCCACGTTCCTCGACTCGACGCTCGAAGATCGTCGAGAGAGAGGAGAGGTGGAGGAAGAAAAAAAGAGAGAGAAAAAAAAATACGCGGAATTATTTCCAGTCCATCGTCCACGGGTCGTAAAATTCCTTGGGTAATGTCTCTCTAAACTGTGTCAGCCAGCTAATCGCTTCCTCGAACGCTCGAGGAATCTCTCTCATTCACCGATCGTTCCTCGCGTTAACCGTTTCGACAAATGAGTAATATTTCCGACGATAAAATTCCATTCCAATTTGACGGATTTCCTATCATGGATGTGATATCTTATGGAAAGCGTACGTGTCAAAAATGTACGAACATTTTCTAGGAAATAAATTATAAATAATTTATCGACGATTGTTAATTCTAAATTTCTCTCAATTTTGTTCAAATATTAAGATGATTTGTGTAATGTAATGTGACGTACCATGGATCGAAGTGACCTGAATTTTCATGTTTTTTTTTTTTCATTCTCGATGAAGAAAATGACAAACTAGTTTTATAACTTTGTTTAATTACTAAAAAATAGGACGCTTTAATTAAAAAATAATATATAACTTATGGAAAGAAAACGCATTTGCAACAGCAATCCAACCATATCAATTAAGAATTTATACAAGAAAATAAAATACTCGATGTAAAATTAAATTTTTCGTCAATCCTACATTAATTCCTACTTCGTATCTAATAAATCTAAATTTTATTTTATCCAGAAGATAAACAATTAACAGGATATTAAATTTTATTTTAATCCAATACTCTCTTCTAAACAGACTCATGGCTCTTACTTTCCTCGCTAACAACTTGGAAAAAAAAATATATATATATAACGATAAATTCGATGAAAACCGCAAAAGCCAATGACATTTATTAGCGTGAAGAATCGTCATCGAAAACGAGAGATTTCACACGTGGCCGATTGATACGCCTATGCGGCAGCTCGATTACGAATCCTCTCGTTGCAAAGCGGAATCCTAATTGGCGGTGTAAACAGGGACATCGGGTTGGAAACTGGAACAAAAAGCGAGCGAGGCGAAAGAAATAACATCCACGGCCTTTTTTCACGCGTTCGTGCCCGTGTAAGAAACGGACAACGCGCATTTATACAGAGAGTCATCGAGCCGCGTGTAAAACGCAGATTGAAACCGTGTCTGTTGCGTTCCAATTGAGCCCTGGCAATTGGTCACGCGCGAATTACGTTATCATGGGCTGCTAGGTGATGCTCGAGCGCCGCCATTTTTTTTCCACGCGCCTGCGAGCTGCAACTGATCAAGCGAGACAATTGAAGATTTTCCT
>NW_006263730.1:352867-354033 GCF_000469605.1 Apis dorsata | reverse complement strand
TTTTTTTTTTTTTTTTTTTTTTTTTTGGATCACTGCTATCACAGAGATTGATAGCGTCGTGATTGTGGATTATTTTAGACAGTTATTTTTGTTTTATTTATTTTTATTTCAGAGTTGTGCAATGTTTATGAATAAACTTGCTTGCTACTCGTTATATGTCGAAAAAGATGACTATTGAAATTGATTTTCAAATTTTCAAAATGACGAGTTTCGATAAAAATTCTGTTCATGGATTGCATCGTAGCTTAGAGATTCTTGGAGATCTGCGAAGAAGATAAACGTGATCGGAAGACTATATATAAATATTTAGAGATATAACATATTAATATTAATTAAATCGTTTGTTTAATTTTTACTATATTTATTTTTTTACGTCGCAGAATTCTATTCATTGTTTTCTTCCTTTCACACGATAAAAATTAAAATTTTATTACTGTTTCAGATTTGTGTTCATTCTACGTAAAATGTGCGGAAACGCGCATTGAAAATTCAGATAGCAAGCAAGAGATAATCGTTTCATTAGGTCATCGCACAAATAAATAATATCGTTTGATTGAAGCCTCTTTTTTCCTGTTTTTATATCTTTCAAACACACTACTCGAAAATATTTTTGCCACTGACAAAGTACTAAATAGATCAAGAAAAAAAAAAAATATAATAAATTCAAATTCCTCCTTGCTTTTGTCATACGCGATCCCACTCGTTTTTGTTATCAATCCCACGCGTTATCTGTTCAAATTCCTCTCTATCAATATTTTATCTATCCAAACATAATTTCCCCTCAATAAAATTCTCAATAAAATATTCCTCCATCGCTAAACACTCTCTTCAACACTCTCCTCGATACCCGAATTAAAAAGGAACAATACTACTCGATAAAATCCAAAAAAAAATACAGGGAAAATACACTCCCTCCTCCCCATTTACCCTCGATACGATAAACATTCGTCGAACGCAGAGGTGAACCGAATTCAAATATCCGATCCGATCGCGTGAAAACGAGCAAGCGTATTGACGGATTTTTAATTCAGACGGGAATTTCTACCGCGAATTTCTAGCACGGATGGCCCATATCGCGAAAACGGATCGCCGTTAACGAACTCATCGAATAATTAGCGGCAATTAACGCGCGTTCGGTTTGTTTTGGCAACGGGCCACAGAAACGG
>NW_006263730.1:350637-352626 GCF_000469605.1 Apis dorsata | reverse complement strand
TATATATATATATATATCCTCTTCGCGATTTCGCAAGCATACTTTCACGTGTCAGGTCTTTTTCTTTCTCTCTCTTTCTTTCTCTCCTCTCCTTCGAATCGCGCGCCTGTTCACCCGCGTCGAAACACACTTCCCCACACCCACGGTCGGTGAAACGTTGCCTATTACGCTCGTTCTACGACAAAGGCCACCACCGCTCCAAATCGAGTTTCCACGCGGCGAACGTGGCGGGAAAATTAAAAGTGACTTTCCTTTCGCGCGATGCAAATTCGCTCGGCGGACGATCTTCAACGATGCGACTGTACGGATTCGTTCGTGCAACGATGCATTCGGTTACGAGTTTCTTGGAATTGATTAATTGGAAGATTAACGAATCAATTAACGAGAATTATCGTCGAGCATTTACGTCAGAGGAGGGAAGGTTTTTTTTTTTTTATCTTAGCCGCGAGAAATATGACGAGGAAATTATTATACGTTAGCGCTAATGGAGATCAAGGATTTATCGATAGCAGACGATTTTTGATGATTGAAACGATATTGCGAAGGAACGATTAATGCATTCGACTAACGAGAATCATAAGAGAATTCGAATTCGAATTAACAATGGATCGAAGGTTTTTGTAATTGAGTAAAATATTCGAATATATTCGGTAGATGAAATTGAAATATGAATGTGAAAGATATATCTCGATCTTGAATAATTGTTATGAAAATATTGCAAAGAAATGACGAAGAAGTGTAATGAATATGATATTCGAACGATATTGCATTGAAGTCTATCAAGAGTCGATCAATCAAAATTTAATTGGAACAAGTATTACGAAGAAGTGATCAGTGATTGTTCAATACGATATTTGCGCAATTACACACGAAAGATTAACTCGAATCATTAGTAAGAATCGATGGGTTGGACATGAATGCGACGTCATGACGCCGTTCCAGAGCTAAAAATAGCTCGGAACCGAGCAGTCACCAATGATCACGAGTTTCGTCGCTTCTAAGGCACGCCCTCGCCTCTTCTTTAAAATCAGTAGTTAATGTGCTTATATATTATCGATAATGTACACAGGGTGTCTCAAAATGATCTGGTTTAATCTAATATAGTGTTAAGGAAAGTCGCAAATTTTTATTCTATTTTTCGAAAAAGAACAAAATTTTATCTCAAATTTTACTTCTCTACTCGCTTTTGCATACAGAATTACATTCAGAAAACGAACTTCCATCTTTTCTACCCACATTTGCATACAAAATCACTTTCTAGTAAGACACTTTGTATATCAATAAGATACACGAAAAAAAGAAAGTGTATTTCGACCGATAATTTCAAGAAACTAACTTCTATTCCACATCTTCTTACCACATTTATATATAGAATCACATTATAGTAAAACACCCTGAATACCAATAAGCCACACGAAAGAAAAAAAGGTAAAAATTCAAAAAACTTCTATCTTCTCTCCTATCCACATTTGTATACAAAATCGCTTTGTAGTAAGACACCCTGTATACCAATAAAGCACACGAAGGAAAAAAAGATATTTCGACCAATAAATTCAAAAAACGAACTTTCACCTTCACTGCCCACATTTACATAGAGAATCACTTTCCAGTAAGACACCCTGTATACCAGTAATAACATTACCTACGAAAGAGAAAAAGGTAAACTATGATTTCGATCGATAATCTAAGGGAAAAAACTTCTGTTCCATCTTCTTACCTCAAATTTGCATACAGAATCGCTTTGTAATAGGACACCCTGTACATCGAGAAGGCGGGCGAAGGAAAAACGGTGTGTTTCGAGCGATAACGCAGCTGACTCGAGAACGGTGCTCCCTTTGTCCCGTTAATTGCATCGATTCTGACACACGGGGCCACGCAAGCCGATCGTATCTCGTACAACGAATACACAAAGGAGCGGGGCCCGCCACTTCTTCGAGGCCGTGGATCGTCGCGATAATCGGCAGAGCGCAGATACCCTCTTCGCGGAAC
>NW_006263730.1:347985-349239 GCF_000469605.1 Apis dorsata | reverse complement strand
AAAAAAAAAAAAAAAAAAAAAGAAAATTTAGGGGGAAAAAAGGGACCGATCGACCGATCCCCCGACGGAATTGATGGCCAACCGGCGCTTTATCGTCGATCCCTCGATCGTTGACGCCTAACGGGACGTGAAAATAATTCAGCCTGTCTCCATGTAGGTACTCCGGGCACGCGTGAACAACAGTACAACGAAGAGTCATCGAGACCGTTCCTCTTCCAAGGAATTCAACTCGGAGCTCCCTCTTCCCAACATCTGCCTCTAAGCTGCGCGTAGAATGAGATACAATCAGTGGAAATACTCGGTAGTATCTCGGCGGTAAGTCGAGAGCCGTTTGTGTACGATGCACGATGACGGATGACAGTTAATGCGAATGTTAACTAAGGTGAATCACGACGAATATTCGAGTCGTGGAAGGGGATATGTTTCTTTCTTTTTTTTTTTTTTTTTTTTTTTTTTTTTGGAAAAATTTATTTTTGCTCTATTCGAGTCGAGTTTCGAGATATCGCGTTCTAGGAAATTTGGACGGAATTTGATTGTTCGTATAATATAATTCTGGAAAAGAATTTATTCTTAACTTCGATGACGATGAATAGTATATATTTTAATTACGATCTAAGTAATTCGATTCTATTTATAAAAGTCGTACGATTATATTTCTGGTAGAGTCATTCGAGATATAACATGTATTTGCGTTATATCATATCGCGAGAAAGAGAGGGAAATATTTATGTAATTAATTCTCCCATAATAATTATAAAATTCTTGTTCGATGGTATATCGAATGGCGAACAATAATAATTTAATTGCACTTTATCGATTCAATTTTTCTAAAATCATACGCGATTGCCATACACATACATTGGCAATATTTCCAATCCAATTCTGACTACGCTTTGTACTACGTATATCATCCCCGCAACCTCGAAACGAGTAAGCACTTTCCAATTCTAATTCTGCAATTTTTCCACCCATTCCATTCGCAATTTCCATTCATTAAAAAATAAAAAGAAAAAGAAATCGTCTCGATAAAGATCGAGACACCTCGAAAATTTCTAAACCCTATAATCCAATCCAAAAAACTTTCTTCCTTCTAAACTCACCTGATCGATTCGGCTGGCTGGCTGGCTGGCTGGCTTTTGAATTTCAGGGAAATTTCGGCGGTAATCCGACGAGGCACACTGACACACAGGCCCCCTGACTGCTTTCGAGGCAGGCTCTCGCGACAGGAAGGAAAAATCGAGGCGGAAAAACTGG
>NW_006263730.1:340529-347601 GCF_000469605.1 Apis dorsata | reverse complement strand
TCTCTCCAAGTATGTGCGCGTGTATATACGCGATATACGCGCGATGCGTCCACCGAGGAGAGGCAAGAAAAATGGACGCCGATCGTGCGTCGCGGCCGGTGCCGAGCCGACTGACTGACTGACTGACTGACTCCGCCAGTCAGCACGTACAGTCACCGCACTTGCATCAACACACACCGGCTGCCATCCACTTCTTCCCCCGCAGCCTCTCGTTTCCAGCTCCATTCCAGCTTCTCCCGCCTTCTCGCGGGGGCCCCTTCTCGCTTCTGCCTCCTTCTGCCTCCGCATCTTTTGCGGTCCGCACTCCAGCTGCGTGTTCCAGCTCCCCTCCTCCCCCCTCTCGCCGCAGGCCTCCTTTGCCTTCTCCTTGCCTTCCCTCCCTTCCCCACCTTTCGTAGGACTGTTTCGAACCTGCGTGGAATTCGATCAAGAATTCCGGATATTTCGTCTTCTCTTGTTTTTTTCCCTATGATCTTTTGCGCTGTCCAATGATGATTTCTCGATGGAAACGGAAGTATAATTGATTTGATTATAATTAATCGGTGTATCGTTGCGCGAAGGATGTACAAGTGGGTGAGGATAATGTTCGATAATGGTAATAGAATTGTGGAGAGATGAANGTTTTTTTTTCTTTTTTTTTTTTTGGTTGATTGATAACAGCGGCGTATTCAAAACGGGATAGGAAACGTGGGAGAGATGTTAAAGTATAGTTATTACGACGTTCGTAATATTCGTAGGAAGGAGAGATTAATCGGTAAAGGGTTTTTTGCCCGCGCGAATGAAATTAATTATTCGGGGCCTCGGTTCGCCGTAATGAACTATGACTCGGAAACAAGGCCGCCTAAGGATATATCGCGGTACAGGGGCGCATGCAAGAAGCTGAATACCAAAGATTCCTGGAATCACTGCCGTTGGGCGATAAAGCGTTTACACCTGAATCGATTAGCATCTTTCATTAAAATTAATGGAGAATCGATACTAATCCTCCTACGATCGCGTATCCACGTTCAACGCATACGGGGGCACTAATTAACCGAAATATCTGCGTCTGACCGAGATGTATCGGTGCGTTGGCTTTGGTTTTAGAGATGGCCGTGTATTGCGCCGCCTGATGCGAATTATGCATGATACGTCGACCAATATCGCGTTAAAAAAGTATTAAATTTCGTATTTGCGATAGAAATCTTACATCTGTAAAAATCCATTTTATCTTTCGAGTGTTACCTTTACTGAACGAGTAAACGGGTTGTAAGTAATATGCGATGTAGAAGATGATTCAATTTATCTTGAACAAATCGTAATAATGACTTTTACGATGTATAAAAATATAAATATCAATGAAATATGAAAATAGATATAGATAAAATATACTTATTACGTATAAAAATAGGATTAGAATAGATTTTGGAAAGATTTTTAATCGATAGATTAAGCGAAGAAAAGAATAAAATTAATCAAATATCGAAGATATCTCTTGAACGCGTGAATTTTATGGAGCGAGTGATAGACAAGGAGAGTAAGTAATGAGAGAAGGACAGAGATAGGATAAAAATATTGAAATCAGCGCCATCTTCAGAGTGCCGCAAATGAAATCAAAAAATAAGGATAGAGAATAGTAGAAAAAGGACAGAGAT
Source organism: Apis dorsata (assembly GCF_000469605.1). Classification (NCBI taxonomy): domain Eukaryota; kingdom Metazoa; phylum Arthropoda; class Insecta; order Hymenoptera; family Apidae; genus Apis; species Apis dorsata. Next base: position 345,967 of record NW_006263730.1, on the reverse strand, counting down.
AGGTCGGAATTAACCGCTAACGCCATCTTTCGAGTACAAGAAGTACTTCTTTAAAGATGATAAGATAGAGTTACAAGAATTAAGAGGCAGCGCCATCTCTCGAGTATAAAGAATACTTCAAAGATGATAATGTAGAATCAAAAGAATTAAGCTGCAGCGCCATCTCTCGGGAATAAAAAGTATTTCTTCAAAGATGATAAAATAGAATTGGAAGAATTAAGAAGCGCCATCTCTTGAGTTTTCTTTTGACGAGGTACCTTTGTTCATTAAGAGATGGCACTAATGATCAATTCTTATTGTATCTCTATCCTTTTTCCATTATATTCTATCCTTATTTTCTGAGTTTCGTTTGCGGCACTCTGAAGATGGCGCTGATTTCAACATTTTTATCCTATCTCTATCCTTCTTTCATTATTTGCTATCCTTGTCTATACTTTTTCTTAGTACATGGTAGGTATAAATAAAATTCGATATAAAATAAGATTTTAACGTTACGAATAATTAAAAATTTAAACTGTATTTTAATGAAATTACAAATAAGATACAAACGTAAACAACAATTAGAGATATTAATTATTTAACATTTATAACTAAACGAATGTAAACAAAACCTTAAATATTTTTATGCACATTCAATTAATATATCTTGAGATAAAACTTTCATTAGAGCATTAATATTTTCTGAAAGCAAGAAATCGTCCGAGATCACTTTCGATATATCGATAGTCGTTTCTATGGCGCCATTTAATTTTTTGAACGCGTTCCTCGCAACCACAAGCTCTGTCAAAACGTTCTTGAAAAGTAGCTAAAAACAAGTGTGTGTTAAGTGTTTACCGATTCTGTGTATTGTGATTTGAAAGATTGTGTGTTACTCACTTCGATTCCACCATAATTTGCGATGCCAACACATCCTACGAATCCATTTCCGTGAGTATAATATCCTAACTTCCTTCTTCGTAATCCGAAACAGAAAACTACATTTTGCTTCCTACACGTATCTATCAATTTATCGATTTGATCGTCTAATCCGTCTAAAATCGTGATTTTTATAAAAAAATTTTCCATTTCGTTATAAATTTTATATATTTACCTTCTAATTCAACTTTTTCGACATCAGGAGCGATAATCACGAGTTTAAGCTTTTTCAATTCAACATGTTTACGAACTTCTTTCAAACCAGAATAATAGCGCCGTTTATACTTAGATTTATTTGGATTTTTCTCGTGAAATCTTCTTTGAAGCCTTGTGATTTCTCGTAAAAATTCTTCGAGGGCATCGTTCAAGCCTTTCGTTAACGTATTAGTACAATATCTGCAAGATGTTTGAATTTATAAAATTATTAAATAGTTTTCATTCGACATAATATCAAGTGAATTCTAAAAGAAAAGATAAATTTCATCTTCTAGATGAAAATTAGGATAGGATAGAAAGGTTATAATTTTGACAAACATTTTGATAATATAATATATATTATTTATTGCGTGTATAATGCAAGTATTAATGAATCAAGAATACAAACATATATTACAATGTCACACAGTAGCATTCAAGTGTCATACAAAATATAAAATACTTTAGTGTTTATCGTTATAGGTAAATTAAAATACTTACTCTCTAAAATTACGAGAAAATTTTAGAAAATTTTTATCATCTATTTCTGTACTAGTTTGAACTTCTGGCTTAATATCATCATTAATTTGAAGAGAAAGGGTCTGTTTAACAATGTCATTTTCAATAATATCGGTAATAAAATGAGAAAAATTTGTTCTATTATTTCCTTTCACTAGCCTATTTGTCAATTGCATTCCTTGAATTCCAAGATCATTTATCCTTTCAATTACATCAGGTCTGTGACATAAAGTGTTGTCAGAAATATTTATATCATTTATATTTCTATAATTTTTATCATACAGTGCCATTGTCCACATATTTCTAACATAGTCTATCTCTGGTTCTGCACTAATTTTCAAAGCATTAAAATCAATAGTATCAACATCTCTACAGATAGCTTCTACTTTCTTACGTTCAAATTCTTCTCTTTTCTCATTATTAATCTGTGCTTTCATATTACGATTTAAAAGAATTATTCTCTTTAATTTTGAGGGTTTTTTGTCTTTAGAAATACAAATTCTAACTTTTCTAAGATCAGAACATTTGTTTTTATCCAATCTACTTGGAACATTAAAACCAAGATTGCCCATGTAGAGATTAATCCTTAATTTTGGAACTTGTTTGTTCATTTTATTAGCACATAATGTATTCTATAAATAAAATTATAGATATAATTCATTGTATCATACCATTGTAAATAATTATTCAATTTTATAAATGCAATAATAATGCACCTGTAAAGCTTCTTGAAGATTGATACAAATTTTATTTGATTTTTTGTATCTTCTTAAAAATTTTGATCTTTTTGGTTCCATGCTTGTCTCTTCCATAGGTAACAAAATCTGTATATTATTAGATGTTGACAAACAAACTTCTCGTGGTATAATTGACTTTTTATTCTTGATATATCTATCACCAAGTTCAGGATATTCAAAATTATTTAAATTTAATATTCTATCATTTTCAGTAAAAGCATATCTCTGGCCAAGTTCTGTCCATGGATCGTGAGAATTGATATTTTCATTTGTACTGAAAAGCATATAAAAATATTATTCAACTTTTTTTTAATATTTTGCAAAATTGCAAAAGTTATATACAATACTTACTCAAACGACCATGTCAAATTATCAATCTGTGATTTCTGCATTCTAATATAATTATGTCTAACCATCGTAACTTTCATTTATATAGAAACTAATATTCATAATTGTTATTGCTACCATTTATTAATCGTGAACTACGCAAAACATACGTCACCTACTAAGAATATGTAAACAAAATTATATATTTCGTCATATACTGATAAAAGATCCTAGATCTGAATTTCTAAATTTAAAAATTCAATTCCAACAATGAATCTGATAACATTGTGTTTTAAAAATAATTTATTTTTCATTTATTTTTATAGAAATCAATTATATGCAGCTAAATAAATTTTATATGAATAATTTTTGAAAATTAGATTTAATAAAAAATTAAATATAGTAAAGATTGGTAAGCCTGATGACCCAGTTTCTTAATGAAATAACTTTTATAGTTCTCCGTCAGAGGGTACTAATGTCGTATATAACTGCTTCATTAAATTTCCATAGAATTTATAAACAGAAATTTCTTACAGAGAATTTATAATCATAAATACTTTTATCGAGAATTTCATTCTCTTTATTATTCATAAAACATTACGTATATATTCGTATGAAGTTAATTTTACGAACATGAAACTTCTTAGAAAGTTTTAATTAAACCAGATAAGCATAATCTAAATTTTATTAAAAGAATTCGAGAAATTATTTCATAAATTGCCAAACCTAAAACACCGTAACATTAGAAATTTTATGCATCTACGAGTAGAAATATCGAACGAATAAGACAAATCGTACACGTTCAATAAATTTCTTTATAAATCCTATTTAAATTTGGTATAGTAAGAATAATTCATCGACGATTTTATTTCTCATTCTCCATTTTATTTAATTCTCATTCGTTCAGCCACCCCTTGCGCGATATATTTTTTACGCGCTATTTACATCATCCAAGTAACCACAAATAATATCCCAATATTATCTTCCCATAAAATTTCACGAGTCTAAACCTCAAAAACGAGAGACCAGTCCGTCAGTCAAAAATCGTTGCATTATCTAAATAGCAATAACAACCCTCTCACGATTACTCTGTACGAATTGCGCTATTTCTTCGGCCTTAGGTTTATCATCCTTCATAAAATCGGTCGTCGTAACGTCGTTGGCACGTGAAAACGATCCCATCGGGGACGAACGACTTTCTCGAAAAAGTATCCCTTATTTTTCTCTTTTCCCTCCTCCCTTTATTTTTCGTGTGTGGCAGTGGTGCTCGTGCGCCGTTCGTCAAGGACCTGCGCACGTGCCACCGGCCTGGCGGACCGATGAAAATCAATAATTTCCAGGGTATAAAAGATCCTGTTTCCGTAACGTGGCCACCTCTTTGAGTTCCGGTGATCGGTGTGTCGCGCACCTCGGCCTCGAACGTGTTAGTGGCTCTTCTTCTCCGTTTTTTCCGATCTTTCTCTCTGTTCCATCGAAGAGGTATACAAGCAGGTAGTCGATTAAGTGGATTAGCGTATAAGGTACCCACGCACCGGCATAGTGCGTATGCCGGTGTTTAGCGATAAGTTTCACACCCATCCCGTGGTCACACGGACGATTTCGGTGTTTCACCCCTTTTCGAAAAAGCTCTATCGAGGCGTCGTTTACGATTAATATCGATTTTAACGAGATTGTAAATTTCTCTTTCTTATTTTTTCTCTCTCTTCCTCTCTTTGTCATTCATTCAACGAATTTTCTCATTCATGCGTTTAGAAAAATCCATTCTTCGCTTCGATCAGGAGATGAACGTTGATATTCCCGACGCCTCGAAGAGCGTATCGTCATCGCGTGGCCTCTTCGAATACCGATAATCGATTCGAGGGACAAAAGTAAATCGGTGGAACGATTAAACGACTCGTTCGATCGGTCCATTCCCCGATTAGGACGTCGTACGCCGTAGAAAGTGCAGTTGCACGTGGGCACGTAATCGAACGCGAGCAGGAAAAATACGCGACGACGGATCATTAGCGGTTCGAAACACTTTCGCCTCGTAAATGGAATTTGCAATCGATCGGTATTCGTGGGTCATTGCGATAACGTTTAAACGCCCCTCGTTCCGGAAATCGTCCGCACGACTACAATTAATTTATTTAAGAACTTCGAAATCAGAAAGATGAACTTCTTACGAGATTTGATATACATCCACGAGACTGATGGCTTAAGGATTATACACTTCTCTTCTCGATCTCTTTATTATTTTTCAAATACCACGATATATATACATCTTATCTTTATTTTTTATTTTCTTTCCCTGTTTCTTTGATTTGTTCCACACGGAATATCGTGTGGCATGGTGTAGGCCTCCTGGGGATCCCCGCCATGTAAAAAAACGGGAACGCGTTCCGGCACAGTACCCCTTGGGTGACGAGGAAAGCTGTGCCATTTTATGTTCGTTTTTTAACGATAAGTTCAACCGAAACCCAGCTTTCCTTGTTTTCCACCCTTGCTTGTCTTTCTTTCTTTCTTTTCTTTTTATTTTTTTTCTTTTCATTCACAAAACAGTTTATTATTAATTTACGAGGACACACGCATACACGTGTTCTTCCAAGTTGCTTTCATTCTCGATTCGTAAATTGGTCGAGCGAGACGAGGAGCAACCTGCTCGAAGAGTAGTAAGTACACAAAGTGGTTAAAGTATTGTTTCAACGGTTTCAAGAACTTTGAGTTGCTCTCGTCTCGAGCGAAGTAAACTGCTTTCATACTGTG
>NW_006263730.1:332978-337893 GCF_000469605.1 Apis dorsata | reverse complement strand
AAAAAAAAAAATTCCTTATAAGTCTTACTTTCCCTCTCGACATTTGTTAATTTTCTTCGCAAGAAAATTTCTAGTTTGATAATTCTACGAAAATTTCAAGTACCACAAAGTTAATTAATTAAGCAACTACACGTGGATCGTGAGGTATACTTACTTAAGAGTAGTTGTTCGAAACCTCCTCCTCCTCGTGTACACGGTACATCTCGACGAAGCTCGAGCTCTTCGACATTGCGAGACGGGGAACACACGCTTGCCCTTTAATCTAATACGTCGATCGCCTATTATTAGCGAAATGCATTGTGTCGCGCGTGGTTTAATCGGGACGTTCGCCGCTAATGGAAGCGGAGAACGCCCACCCAAATCAAATCCATCGAGAGGATGGGGTGTCGAGGCGTAAACGGTCGTGGCGTTTAGCCGAGGAGAAGTCTTCGCTTTGCCTTTGAGCGGATGCACCGCGATAATAGATTGTTTGTTCGAGGGAAACAACCACGTCACGCGATGCTTGAAACAGAATTGGAACGTTGCTCGCGATTAATATTGCCATGGAACGAATCTCCTCTTGGATATGGCCATAATAACCTGTTGGAACTCCATTCTTTATTGTTTAATATTTATTCGATCCATGTGTTACGCTCTCGAATAACTATTTCATCTGAGAAATTGGACATTTCATGGATGAATGAAGCACAAATTGGACGATTAATAATTACGAAATTAAGACATCACACGTAAGTTAGATAGATTCGTGTCGTAAATTATAATAACCTAATATTTTCTTTTAGATAAGACCAACTGGTGGTGGTCCAATTGGAAAATCATTCGCGATTAGTATTGTCGTGGAATAAAAAATTTCATTGGACGATTTCATGCCGAATTCGAATGCCAATTCGTCGATCGAATATTGTCGTGGAACGACAGTCTCGTTGGATATAATCGATCGAATCGGAGCAATTATTCGTGGAATGGTATTGTCGTGGAATAAAATTCGTTGGAACGAAGCAGAATTGGAGCGTTATTCGCGGTTAGTATTGTCGTGGAGCATAGAATTTCGTTTGAATACGTCCATGATAGGACGCATCACACCGTTGGAAAGAGCATCGAGCGCATTGTACATGCTAATGTAATCTTGTAGGAGGGAAACTTGGCATCGAGAGCCTTTCGATACCATTGTGAGGAGATATACAGATGCAACGAGATCCAACTTCGAACGACAAAGAGAGCCTCCTCGAGTGGGGCTTTAGTAGTTTCGAGACATCGAGGGTCTTTTTTTCAGGGACCGGATAATTGAATCGTGTTGAATGTAGGCGATGCCTTGTAGGATACAATGCGTCTGTAGAGGTATTAGATCGAGGAGAGGAATTTGTTCGACCTCAATTGTAAGTACCTATGATTCTTCGTGAGGTTATTTTTTTTGTATAGGATACTTTAGTCACCTTTCTTTTTTTCATGCGAATCTTCTTGGGAATACGTTTTTCCTGCCGTCTCTCTTCTTTTCAAAAATTTTTTTCTACATTATCATCATCGATAAGTATAAAAACTAATAATTTTTTGTTACATTTTTTTCTTGTGCGTGAGAACGATAATTCACCAGAATCTACTAATGATCGTTAGCGATGAGATATAGAATATAATAAGAAATTTTTATTAGGGTCATCCATATTTCTCGCGGCAAACTCAACGACAAAAAAGATTACGTGGAAGAAACAAGTTAAAGTCCAAACGTAACCGAGCCAAGTAATAAATATTTCGAGGAAATAATCGATCGATGCTCTCCCTCCCGTCCTGTACAGTTGTAACACAGGGAAAAACAGTTAGAAGATTCCAAGATTCTATGAAATAATACCTGCACCGAAGTTTCGCAAGTTTTATACTTTTTTTTCTTTTATATCCAAAGATTTCGAGATTCGAGCAATTATTGTAAATAACCGTAACCGTGATCGTAAAGTGGATGCATACAATCCAGCCACCGAAATTTATCCACATATCCACATAGAGAAATTTTTACCATGGTAAACGCAGCGTTTCGCGGAATATACGAGGCGGCTCTCCGGAGGCATGTGCGGTGTGGCAAGTCGCGCGGAACGCATTATTTTCCTTTGGCAGGCTTAAAATATGTTGTTATGCCGGGGAACGAATGGGTTGAAGGGAGAAGGAGAGAGGAAGCTTAACATTTCGTACGTTGCGTATATACCGCGGAAACGAGGACGCTCGATGAAGCGGGGGGAAACGACGAGACTTCACTCGTCGAACACGCCTTCGAATTAGCGAACGCGCGCGTTAAGATGATATCGTTCTAACTAAAGAGAACTTTTTAAGAAACTTCTTGGCGTGGCACACATTCTCTCATCCCCTCGTTATTACATATACGCGGGAAAATAATGGCAAAAATTTTTTTTTTCTTGGTTTCGCAAAAACTTGCAAATAAGTTTAATAAGTTTGTTACACGTTGTTCGAAAGTATATCTGTTAGTTCTCAGAGGGAATCTCGGAAGGATTTTCAGAAAGATTTAAGGAAAACGAATGCTGCTGAAGAATTACTCTTTGTTTTCACTTTTCGTTCCTCCGCCGACTTTCCTCGAATCGAGTTTCTAATATAAAGTTTAAATGTTGAAAAAGAAGAGATTTCGATCCACGGAAGAGACGCGAATCTTGCAATTACCTCGTGGCGGCACGCGATTCCGTACGTATCGTTTATTCCGAGTAATTGCTTCTTTAATGGAGACCGATTTCGAGGCCGTGCAAACTTTCTCGACCCGTCTAAAGTCAATTTGACGACAGTTAAGTAAATTTAGGTTTCTTGGACAACCTTGAGCCGAAGATGTAATTCGTGTCAAGCAATCTGGCCGTGCATCCTCGTGATCCTCTTGTCATGTCTTGCGGTTTCGGGCTGAAACTTTAGACTATTTGCAAGTGTTTATTTATCTAGGTATCATGGTATTTAAGATACGGATCTCAAAATAGGATGGAAGAATTTGATGAATTTTCTTGAAATTTGTATATGCATCGATCATTGTGAAAAGATCGTATACGTATGTAAATTACGTATGTCCAAGTTTCGATCATCTTCGTGTCATCCAAATTACAAAAGAAAGAAAAGAAAGGATATAGAAAATTATCGAAATTACCAAGATCAATTAATCCCAGAGATTTTCGTACTCCTTCCTTCTATAAATTTATACAAGAATAAAACAAGATTTATACCAATCGTATATAATCGTCACACATCGTATACAATAATCGTATATCATTCCAATTACGCAAGGGGATTGAAGAAATCAAAGAAAAAAAAAGAAAATATCCAAAATAATATAATGAAATTAACAATCATCGTATATCGTGCAATAATCGTATATCTCTCAGAAAATTACCAGAAATTAATTGACTCGGGGGAGGAGATTAAAAAAAAAAATCCAAAACTTCTTCGTACCGTCTTCGTTTCGATCGGTTCACTTTACGACCACGGGGTTCAATAAAATTCGGGAAAAAAATACAGGCTAATTAAAACGAAAGCGGGAGCCTCGAAAGCTGGGAGAGGCGACTGTAACGAGCGGCAGGGTGGCCGAACACAATGTCCATTGCGCAGCCTGTACCGTTATTTTTTTATGTTTACAACGTGGCCACGTTCGAGGCCCTGTTACGCAACTTTCGTAACTGTATATCGCGTATACCGTGTCACGGGATCAACCGAAGAGATATATCTGGCTTCGAGGGGCGAGCTTCCATCGAGAACTTACGATCCTCCTCCCGTGTGCGCGCGCTCCGCACAGGATACAGCGCAGTCATCGTTCAAGCCCCGATAAATCGCCGTTTCGATACGCGCGACCTCGTGAAATACGCGATGACAACGTTCACCCTGCTTTGCTTCCTTGTTACCTCTCGAGAAGGAGTGGAATAAGAATTACACGAGTTGGTTTCAAGTAGAGTAGAATAATTAACTTTCTTCCTGCTGGTTCCTCTCCCGTTCGTCATATTTCATATTTGGTCGTCGAACGATTCACTCGTGAAATGAGTTATCTTGGAAATTTTTTACAAATTTTCGTGAATCTTCCATTGCGGATAAATAAAATGGGGTAAATAAGTTTAAAGGAAATATTTTCCCAGGGTCTCGTATTTTAACGAGATTTTCACTCGATTTAGCAGCCTTTCCCGTTTATTAAATTTACACTCTCGGTTTTTATTATATTCTCGTTTATTCGTTTACATCTCCTGTATTTGCATATTATAGACGGCAAATTGGATTTCAACTGTTCGAGCTAATTTTGAGCGGAAATATAATTCCGAAAGTGGTGGACGCGCACGTACGACGCAGGGCGACGCTCTTAGATTAGACGTGGCTGTTCGAGAATTCGCTTTTGCCCGCCGATACTTTGCATAGAAATTGCCTCGACCCAATTCACAAAGCGGGGAGAAGCTCGAAGATTCCCGAGGTACTCGCCAACCCTAATTCATTCGCTCCATGCAAATGCGGTCGTTATTGGGTGGCCGTACTTTCCTTTACTTCTCAAGTGTTCCACATTGATTGAATTTTAGGGGCCGAGGCCTCTTTTACAACCCTGCTGGATTTTTAAACCAATTTTCCTCCGAAATCCTTCAACAAATTCAATAAATTAAATTCCAATTAAATAAGGATGATTGATTTATAGAATTCGATCTCGCCACTTCTTAACAACAAAACAATGAAAATTCTATACGACATCTCAAACGACTCGGGAGAAACGTCTCGATCGTAAATCTGCATAAATGTCTTCTTCATGCAATCAAATCTCATCTCTGAAAGAGACGTAGAAACTAGAAAGATGTAATAAAGTAATTTTCAATCAAACGTTTGCCTCGAACTTTTCCTTCTTACGATAAAGCCCATTAAGAGTAATTCGCCTCGTAAATTCTATTATTAGCCGGTATTCTAAATTAACTCG
>NW_006263730.1:330511-332775 GCF_000469605.1 Apis dorsata | reverse complement strand
GGGGAAAAAAAAAAAAAAAAAAAAAGAAAAAAAGTAAGAACGTTTCGAGGAAATTTCCCTGTTCTCGAGATTCAACGTCTGGCAACGTTCCCTCCGTGGAATCGAGACGAAAGATTTTTGTTCCCAGCGCGCATCACCGAGACGAATGCCTCTGCATCTCGTCTGCGTGCAAACTTTCACCGGTGTCCATTGTCCCCATCGTTATGCCAACTCACACGCGCCGTTTGCGAACGCTCCAAGGCTTTCATTTCGCGAGTGACAGTCTTCTCTTCCATTCAACGATCCTCGTGGACGATTTCTTTTGCCGGGCCACCACCTGGAACCGCGCCTCGAACTGACGCGTGACCATAATTTTCGAAATCCATCGAGATCTTCGAGAGATCTCGTTCCCCAAACCTACGCTATCCGTATTTTCGTCCAATATCATTATCTATACTTCGTCAGAGCATCGTGACGCTCGCGTTTAACGAGATTCCCATTTAGAGTTGCCATTTAGAGTGTGTAACACGAGTTAAGGATAGGTAATTTTACATTTCTAAGTTTCTAAAGAAATCCTAAGATCCTAAGAGGAAAGGATGATCCGTGGAGAGAGAGTCGTTCACTTGACTCCAACCTCGTTTCTCACGCGTAAATGGGGAGAACGATTTGCTAAGAGAATGGCTAACCGTTCACCTCGGGGGCCAGAAAGGATCTTTTTCTCCTGGCTCCTCGTGCAGCCACTTGTCCATGTCATCCCCGAAATTGCATTGTTGCACGCGAACAGAGACATCTCGTTTACGAAAAAGAAGAAAACCTTTCCCCGTATTATCTTCTATTTCTTACGATGTTTTCGACTAGTCAATCGGAAACAATTGAAAATTCACCCGAAGCGAAGTTCCAAGTAAGAGAAGTTTCTTTCAAGTGAGACTATCATTCGATTCAATTCAAGTTTACATCTTTTCTTCGATACTTTGAAATGAAAATTAAAAACGAGGTGATATTTGTCAGAAAATTTGAAAATTCAATGAAACGTCATCATCATTTTCGAAATCTATCTATTGCATCTAGTCACTGCAAAATTTAAATTTAACCTGAAATTCAATTAACCAATACAACCAATCTCAAGATTCAACGAATATTAAACCAAGATTTCGCCACCTGAAATGGAAAAATTCCCCAGAAATTCGCACGAGGGGACTTTCCCGCTTGCTTTTAACGAATTACGAGCACGTATCACGTGAGGAGATATTGCAAAAGAGTTCGAAGCACGCCTCGATTATTCCGGGCCCATCTGGCGCAATAACGAAAAACCGGGGACGGCGGATCTATAGGCGATAAATCATGGAGTAAAAACAACGTACGAGGTTCGTATTTCGAACAATGCAACGGGGTGAAGGATCGCGGTTATTCGAGGCCATCGGGGCCCTATACGTGACATCGAATAAATGTGAAACTCCGATAAAGGGCAAAAATGGACACGCGATAAAATTACGTTTCGAAGAAACGTGACGCCTTGCTCGATTGAAACATTTGTATCCGACCTCTCTTCGATGTAAAAAATCTGTGCGAAAAGGGGGGAAGAGAAGGGAGGGGGATGGATTTTTCCGCGGCGAAAGGGCGGCTTTAAGCCCGATTACCGAAAGTTAAGTCGAGGGTGGGATGGAGAGATCCAGAGATGGAGCCGTTTTATAGAGGAATAAAGCGGAACTCCGCCCAATCGGGCGACAAACTTTCTCCGCTATTCTCCTCCGAGAGACGAGGAGACCACGCTTCGATGCGCTTTCCAGCCTTCTCGAACCTGATATTACGATTGATCTTCTAACTTTGAAGGTATTGGAAGAATCTGATGAAACGTTAGTATCAGATTCTTTATTGTGATTATTGTATCATACTGCGTTTAATTGGAAAGTTGGACAGGTATCGTCTCTAAAACTTAATGTTTTCCAAGCACGAAGAGGGGGGAAAAAAATGAAAGGAAGAATAGAATTAAATATTACCGCGATTAATCTTTTAACTTAACGAAGCCTTTACAATATATATTTTTCTTTCACTTTTGTATCGCAACGGCGACGTTTTTCACTCTTAATTACAGAGGCGAGAAGAATAGAGAGAATGTAAATTAAAAAAGGAAGAGGAGGGAGAAGGAAGGAATCATCAACCTTCCCTTCAAGGTTTCGTCGTCCAAGCTTTCAGAACAAGGCCAAACGCGGATTGTTTTCGACGTTTCGCGAAACGGGAACACGCGTCGTACAATTGTACAACGAAGATCGTTGCCCGTGGCAAAA
>NW_006263730.1:326115-330463 GCF_000469605.1 Apis dorsata | reverse complement strand
GCCGACACGCTTCCACCCGCGACTTCCACTGCTTTCTTTTTTTTTTTTTATTGCTTCCTTTTTTTCATTCAACGTTATTACGAAACCGCGTGTCCCCCTCCGACCAATACTTTCATCCTTCTCCTTTGTTATCTCCCATTTATCACTTCCTACGATTCTCGAAATCACAATTGGTATTGCGCAATCTTCTTCTTTTAGATCGCAGATAAGAATCATCGAGGTCGAGAAATTTTATTTCAATATTTGCTAATTTTTATCACTCCTTGAGAAGAAACAAATTCGTAATATATTTAAAATTCTCAATTTTTTTTCATTTTGATTACTTAGTTATCGAATAACTAAAAAGAATCCTTCTCGCATTAACAGAAGATTTCATATCATAAAAAAACGTTCAGAAAAAGCGAATCAGGGTTCGTATGATAAAATTTCGATTGCTAATGAGTTATACCAATTTTTACATTCAAATCGAGATTATTGAAAGCAAAAGATTCGAAACGTGTCTGCGCAACGTCAAAATATTATACGGTATACACCTATTCAAAGTGCATTCGTCGTGCAGTGTACAAAGCGGAATGATCAGAGGAATGTTGGATCACGGCCAGAATCGTCGGGCCGAAGATACAGCGAGGCTTGCAAACTTACGAACACGTGGAAATACCAACCAAGATTCTGCGAAGATTGGGGCGAGGATGAAGCGAGAGATTTCGTGAGATTTTTCTGAGAAATTGGAATCAAATGTGTGTAATGTGTTAAGATTTTACAGCCGAATGTAGGGGGATCCTTACTGGGCCAATGCAGTTTTACAGAACGGAACGGGCGTTCTCTCCGTTCTTTCCCGCTTTTTAATTGGCCTCGGGATGATAAATCTTGGCGAGCTCGCTTTAATTGCGCATCGCGGCTCATGATATATTTATCTCGATGAAAGATTCGATGTTGGTAAATTTCGTCAATTATGCAAATTGCGAATTTCTTCGGTCGGAATTAAGGCGTGAGATAGTGGCGTAATTACACGGATCCATCCCATATTTTTCCTTAACGAATTAATGCCTCGTACGTGAAAAAGAATCTATTATATCGTATCTCTTCTTAGTATAGCCGGCAGATACCTGACAATCGTTACTTTGGATCGTTAAAATTGATCGTTTAAATTACTACTAATATGAGAATCGTAAATCCTAATTGATCTGTCGAAAAGAAGCACGAACATGATCGAGCATGATCGAATCAACGGCAATAACAAGTAATGAAAATTGGACAAGGAAAATTTCTAAAGATTCTAAAGATTTCTAAAGATAAAGGAAAAAATATTGGAATAAAAATGATGAGGATACGTTTCTTAGAAATTTTTTTTTTTAAAAAAATTGCAGCTCGTAATTGAGATACGCAAAAATGACAGGACACTTAACCGTGTAACGAGTTATAATATCGTGCCGTCGTTTTCCCTACGCTTTGCTCGACGCGACCGAACAAATTAATATCTCCCTTAGGAAATGTTTCTCCTTGTATTTATCATCATTCCGGTGTTCCCCGCGTGTGGTGAACGGATGCGGCGGGAAGCGGGGTCAGAAAATGCCGCTAGAAAATGTGTATTGCGACCCAGTGACACAACGAAGATCCCGGCAACCGTTATCGCGTGTTGCCTCCGCTTTTTCTCCGCGTTTCTGCGACACGTTTCAGGAATGCGTCGACTGTTATCGATGCTGTACAGTGGTTCTTGATCCTAGCTTCCCAACGCTATATAGCCTCCGTGGCATGCTAACCTTGGCAGGCAAAACGACGCGAAATTATCGGGATCTTTGTCTTCCTCCTCGAATCGAACAATTCTTTTTAAGAAATTTAAATCTAGCGGAAAATTGAATAATGCAAATAATTTTTATTCCCCTGAAAATGTCTCGAAAATAAAATTTTCAACGAATGTTTTATTACGAGGTTAAATTTTTTTAAGAAACGAAATCTTCTCAATTTTCATTTTTCCTCGTCATTGAAAAGAATCCGTAAATGTAAATCTTATCACGATATTATATTAAAATTAACAAGAGACGAAAATTAAGACAATTAAGAGACGAAAAGATAAATATGGAGAAAGGTATAAATCGTTATTAACACTTGACAAGTGTTCCCTCGACACCTTTCGATTTCTTATAAATCTTTTAAGTTCAAAGACGACGAATCGAGACGACGTAAAAAACCGATCGTCACGTTCGCGGTTAACTGTATTTTAATTGTATCGAAAGACGGTCCTCGGTCATCGTTCGAGTTAATTAAAATTTATTGCCGCATCTGGCACGCGTGTGTTTGTTAAGTTTAATGGAAATTCTGGAGGGCGGCTCTGGAACAGGCGCTGGTATCGAGCGCTCAATTACAAGGGAATATACGGTGGCTTTAATTTAATCATTAACCGGCCATATCGAACTTCGCGAAAATAAAAAAGAAAAAAACAAAAACAAAAAAAAGGGGCAGAAACAAATATACATATGTATATCGAGAAAGTCGAGCGAGGAGAAAGAGACGAAGAAAAAATGAAAAGAAAAAAAAAGAAACAAGGAGGAGAAAGAAAAAAAATGGATCGACTGGTTCGTTCCTCGGCATCGATCGGCCCGTTCGTTCCTCCACTTCCGTCGTTTCTCTGTCCTTGAAAAGCAATTAAACGCAAGTGCGTTCTCGTGAAGGGGCCACGACGAGAACGGGAATACTGTTGGCGACGGCGGTCGATAATTAAGAAGAGAGAGTCGACTCTGCCTTGACTATCTCCTCGACACGTTATGCCAGATCCACACCGAGACCGATCCTCTTAACACGTTCAACTACGCGCTACCAAAAATCGAGCCAGGTCTCTGATATTGGTTTTCCAATAAATATAAAAGATTGTGATAGTGAATATCTAAAATGGATAGCGATAACATTTGTATGGATGTAAGAGGAAAGCTGGAAAGCTTCTTTTCATTCTTCACGTTTCAGGTGAAACAATCAATATGACGCGAGCTTACGCCTTTGAATAGAAAATCTTCTTGACGCATACGTTGCGTCACGAGTATTGAATGTGTTAATAAACATTACGGATGCTTCTTAGTGTGAAGTAACGCTACTGTTGTATAATATAATTCTATCATACGGTCCAGAGAGGATTAGAACGACCGAGAAGGAGAATGGAACGATTCAAAGCCAATGACACCGTTCCACGAACGTTATTGTGTAGTTTACGGAAGTGTTACAACCGACGTGTAAATCTTGAGAGAGAGAGATTCGTGAGTTTTTCAACGATTTTAAATAATTGTGGGCAGATAAGTCAGAAAAATGTTTGAACGTTATTTTACAGAGGAATTTATATAATTCGAAAATTTTAATCATAAATTACACGTACAGAGCAATTTTGAGGGGATTGGGATGAAATCGACGTTCAAAATTTCAGCATTTTGTCAAATTCTAAATATAATTTTTTCTTGAGAATTGTTTTCGTCATAAGAAATTAAAAATATATCGGAATATTGATCGAATCTCTTGCAATGATATTTGGATAAAACAAATTGCTCCATATTCATTGTACAATCATAAAGTTTCATTAAAAATAAAAAATTCATTAACATTTCATTAAAAAATAAAAAGTTGTTCGAATATTTTCGTGAGCCTCACTAGCGTGTTTCGTGGCTCGTTGCATCCGCGCCGCTTGTCATACATAACATTTAGGTGTTCTTAATTTTGTTAAAAATATAAAATGCGCATTATAATCTTCTTCCTATTACAAATATATTCAATTCATTATCGAAATGATCCATTGCTTACTCCCAAACCAACACACAACCATCGAAAAGAGCCTTGGCCAGATCCAGATTCCGAATCTTCTTTCTTTCGTTAAAAAAACCGGACACCAAACCGAGATAATTCAAAGAAGATTCTTTCGAACGAAACTTTATCAAGAGAGGATCGATTTTCAATCCTTCCAAACGATCCTTCCCTCTACGGAACGAAAACGACTAATCCAAAAAGAAATCGATAACCAAGCTCAATTACCCGCGATGCATCGAGTAAATAAATTCAATTCGCGTTGTCCCCGCGACCGGCCACGGTCCAAGTGACCCACTTCCGCCGAGGTTGAACAGGACGAAGAGGAGAGGGACGCGCAGGTTAAACGAAACGGGCGATTCTCGAAGGGAAAGGGAAGAATCGTGCGTGGCCAGTTCCGTAAAGGGGACCTTTTAACCGCTCCTCCACGTCCAATAAAACGAGCCCGGCCTCGCCGTGGAAATTCCTCCTCGACACGGTCGTAAAGCTGCCATCGCGCCCGTGTCAATTAGGGGCGCACACACGCCACGAAAATTCGACACGAGGCGATGGAATCGAATTTCTGCCT
>NW_006263730.1:319451-325903 GCF_000469605.1 Apis dorsata | reverse complement strand
CCATCGACGATCAAGGTCGTGGCTCCTGGAAACGTTTCCCCGCAATATTCGGCGAGAAAGCTCTGCCAGCGGGTTTATCTAGTTCGAGCCGAGTTTCTCGTCGGGAACGGATATCGATTCCATTAAGCACGATGTTGTTGGTAAATTCTGTTATATCGTAGTCCAATGCGTTATCGTATTGGGTATCGGTGAAATGTTTCTCTCCAAGTTCTCTAATATCCTTGTCGTTACATAGTTCTTAGCATATATAGAGTTGAAGGCTCGTAGAAGGATCTTAATATTGTCGTTAAAGATTCTAAATATACGTTCTTTGGATGTTATATTATAGTATAGTTTATTTTTTGCTTCATTTAACGTTGCATCAATTATCTGTATGGTTTATTGGAGGATAAGGTTACAATTTTGTATTCTACGATGAATAATGTACTTTATTATCGTAGTCAGATATAGTTGGCATTTAAATTGGATTTTAATAATTAATGAGATTTACGTTATAATATAAATAATAAATAATTCTTATCATTTTTCTGACTTATGTCTTGGTGGTAACACTTAATAAACAAATAAATCGATTTTTAATATAAAATCTTCAATTTGAACTTCAATATATACAACATATATAGAAAAATAAATAAAAAAATCTGTTTTTTTTAAGAACAGGAAACAGTCCCGTAATTAAAATCTCAATATCCGGTTTTTAAAACGCCGTATTTCCCATGTTCCTGGATCACTCGCATTCCTAAACCACTCTGTCAGTCTTCCACTCGGCGCTAAAACTCTCAACCCTCTCGTGAATCTCGTATATTCGTAGCCGAAGAAGCCCCACACGCGCAATTAGCAGAGCCCTTATACGGGGAGGAGGAGGGCTGGAAAGAGGGCCGGTGCCTAATTAAAATTTCACTTAACACGCAACGTTGCAACCTAACAAGCTTGCGGAACGGCTACATTGCTACATTTTTTTCTCCACGAAATAATTCTTCTGGACCACCCTATCTGCGACAGAATCCATCGAACTCGAACACGGTTGTGCGTCGTCGAAGCGCGACAACCCGAGTGCATTCTCGCTCTTTTCCCTCCTTCTTTTTCTTCCTTCTCTCTTATTTTCTACCGCACTGCTACTCTTATAACGAGACCGCAATTAACGAGGCCAGGCCGGGCACCAGCAATTTCGAGCATTCGTGTAACGTCGATGGATGAGAGGCGAGGAGGGGGAGAGGAAGAGGATCGTTTCTAAGTCATGCCATCCGGTCCTGTGGTAAATTCCGTCCGGTTCGGCTAATCGGCTGCGTGCATCCCAAATGAGCCTGATCCCCCGCAGAGGGTTGCACCATGTATTTTAAACGTATGCAAAGCTGAAGATTGGCCGCACGATTTATGCCGTAATGTTGAAACCGGATTTCGCGCGATACAATTACGCGAGAATGGGTGCAGCACCCTGCCTGAAAATTAAATTGAATGGAGAGATTGGATTTGGTGCGTAATAAAGGGTTGAATGGAGGATTGTTGATTTTGGTGGATGGATAAGAGAGGGCAGTGAGACAGTTTCTTGGAATTGTCTTGCAGAGACTGTCTAAAATAATATTTTTGGAAAATAAAATAAAGCAAACAAAGATTCTGTGAGTTTATAAATATTTTTTAAACAGTTATAGCTCTTATTTTGGATAGCATAGAGCTCTGATTAAATAACAATAATAACAAAAAAAATAGAAAGGCGCGTGTGAGTGTCGAAAGAATATTTCAAGATTTTAGTAAGTGAATTATAGAGAATTGTTATTTTTTGGCACCGGTCCTGGAACTCATCCTTCTCCAAAACTAGCTACGTGACTAAATATATACAGATATATTTCTTCTTCGAAACACGAATGCTGGATAAATCTTAAACGAATCCCGTGGCAACCTCTTTACATCGA
Organism: Apis dorsata; assembly: GCF_000469605.1. NCBI lineage: Eukaryota > Metazoa > Arthropoda > Insecta > Hymenoptera > Apidae > Apis > Apis dorsata. Next base: position 323,993 of record NW_006263730.1, on the reverse strand, counting down.
AAATCTTGTTACTACAAATTTTAAACAACTCCATTTTGCATCGATTAATCTTATTGTAATCCTGGTTGTCAAGGAGGAGGAGAAAATATGGATCGATCAATTCGATCGGGATGTGTAATTCTTCTCTCGATCCTTGAGAACGACTTCTCTAATCCGATAAATATATTATCTCGAAGATAACTCGAAGAGGAAACATCTTGTTGCTCTTGTTACTACATGATGCATCTTGGGCATCGATCGCATGAACCACCACGTTGAACGGGCCACGGTGAAAAAAAAAAAAAAAGAAAAGGAAGAAAGAAAGAAAGAAAGCGATTGTCGAGGAGAAATTCCTTTTTCAAGTCCTGTCGGACCTCCGCTGCTGTCGGACTGGGAACAATGGAATCAACGGCGGCCGCGATATACGCGACGCAAGTGTACCGTGAAAAGAAAATGCATCTCGGCCGCGTGTTTCAAAAGATCTCCTCGAACTTTGTTGAAAAAAAAAAGAAAAACAGCAAAATTATTCTATAAATTCTATAAATTCGTCTCGAAGAATGTAGAATTCAAATTTGCCATACATACTTGCTTCGATTGAATCCTTTCCTTCTAAATATAAATCATTATTATCGTATTATCGTGCTACTTATATATAATAATTAAACACGTGTTAACTCCATAAAAAAATTTTAGGTTAGGTTTGCGTCACACCGCGTGGAAAGCGGGGAACGGTTCACTGGTAGAGCTGGTCGAGTTTGAGGGATATCGATGATTCGAGTCAAGTTTCTATTACGGTCAGATAATAATAGGAGATTACAAGTGAAACTTGCTCGAAAGGTTAAGAGTCGAGGCGGCGGAACAGAGAGCGCGACCACGGAAAATGGGTTAATTAATCGTGTCAATTGTCCATTTACCACCTGGACGAAAAAAAAAAAGAAAAAATCTCGGTTTCATTAGACGTTTACCCGACATTTCCACTCTGAATCACCGAACGCTGCAAGGACTTCTCGTGCAAGGAATCCTCTATATAATAACATTTCCATTCGCCTCTCTTTTCCTCGTTCTCTCTCGCTTCGGTATCTAGCTCATCGCAATATATCTCGGCTCACGCATGCGCAATTAGTGGACGCGTTTAACACAAAGCAGGCGGTTTAATTAACGCGGCAATTTTCAACGGGTCGTCGAGTTATCATCCGGTGAAAAACGTCGCGATATTTTCACCGGATAAGATCGAATCTCCTTTCGAATCTACAAACTCTCCGTTTGTTAATCAACGTGATGAAATCGAAACGATAACGATGCAATCTCGTTAACGAATACACTCTCTGCGACAAAACGATACAGCACACTCTATAATTTTCTCACTATTAATTTGATTTTAAAAAAAGAAAGATCAATAACGTAAAAACGATACATTTGACGAAAATATTGGAATGAAATTATAATTATAATTATAATTATAATTGTCTTTGGAATATTCTCTCTAGTAAAAAAGGAAAATTTTAATCTTTTTCCATATTATTAAGAAAGGTATATTTTATACGGTTTTATAAAGCGTAAAATTTAGATATATTGCATTGTCTCGAGACGATCATAAGGTACACACGATCATTTTGTCGCCGAGCGTAAGTCCATTACATTACTAGTAGCGTGACTGTTCACAATATGAATATTTTACCTTGTTAACCTCGCGACAATGTAATTATCTTCTGGTAAATACGATCAAACGATAGCCTTTAAATATCCGCAGCCGTGAAACGCGTGTTAATTCCTCTCGTGCTAATTGGTCTGTCGGCAATTATCCGCGCGGCGTTAATCCTCGGGATCGTGCGGGATATCGAAACTAAAAAGTTTCTCCTGTGCCAGATAATCTGCACGAGGAACTTCAGGTTCACAACAATATGGTGAACGCGTGTGCGCGGAATCGGTTGTTATTTCCCCGGCACCACTTACGCACCAGTTACGAGCCGAGAAAGGAAATGCATTTCGCGTATGGAGAGCGTCCGGCTGAACCCGATATCGCACGATGCACTATCCTCTATGGAGAGTTCTTAAAACTTAACCGTTTATCCGTTCTTTATCGCGATGCCCGATTATCAACACGATTGTCAGCACCGTAAATTTTAAACTTCTCTTTTCTCTTTCTACCATATCTAATCATTCCCAAATGGAAATGAACGAAGGTAATTTATTAATCGTGTCGATTAACGAATAGCGGTGAATATGTATGGAATACCTTCTTCTACTTGAAGAAGTTTTGATCGAACAGTGGTGATTCGGGATGCAAATATAAACGATAGGAAGGAAGGAAGTTGTTTGGAAAGGGAACTCGAACGTTTGTACTCTCCATAATGGTATTCATAAATAAGTGGCGATATTGCGGCCGTTCCGTAGCGAGGTAATTAAGTTGCTCGAGTTGAACGAGCAATTTCGGGGAAAGTAAATATTCAAATGCTATTATCTCGAAGAGACGCTTCTACAATTTCGTATTCGCGGGAAGGAATAAGGAGGAATAAAAAGTAAGTCTACTTTGCATATCGAGACACCATTCGTCTCTCGTAATAAATAAATTCTTCTCCTAGATTTTTAGAAATTTCTTTCCTACGAAAGGAAATGAATTTGAAACACGTGAAGAGAATTATAATAATTTTTTCGATTCCACGGATTTTTCGATTCACTTTTTAAACGAAGAAAAAGTTCCTTTTGGTTTTCATTCGCAATTTTCGGGATTTTCACAATACAAGAACGTGAATCGAAATGCACGTTCGAAATGGAATGAAAGAACGAATTAGCCAGTCAATGGAGGAACAATTAAACGAGGACGTGGAGGAGCGCGGCAAATTTTTCTTACCGGTTCGCGGAAGACGGTACTCGTTAGGCCAGCGAACTAGAGCGAAAACTTCAAAAACTGGTGAGAGTGGCCGTCGAGAGGCATAGATCGCGTTTCGGTTTGTCTACAATGTAGAATCCAACCGATATTTCGATTCGAAATATTCTCTTCCCGATGGAAATCGACTCGGTCATATTCGAATATTAATGATCCTCGAGCCGCACGGTTTCAGATTTCGTTTCCCTATCCATCTTCGTCTTCTTCTCCGCCTAGAACCGATTTCACGAGATGAGAGCAGCTGTACGATACTTTTTTTTTTTTTAAACGAATAATATAAAACTCCGGTACAATGATTAATATATACCAAATTGTGTCGTTGTAATATGTGTGTCATCTACGTAGAAATACGTATCCAATATTTCATAGATTAAAATCCGGAAGAGAATTTAATTAATAAGAAGAAATTAATTTTTACGTTAATTTGAAATCAAATTTCGACGAGAAATTTTAACATCACAGATAAGATGTTGCATGGATTGTTAAAGTTCTTAAAAAAAAAAAACCGAATAATAATACGGATTACGTGATAAATTTATTATTTCGTTGGAGGGGAAACAACATAGGCATATCCCTTACGAGATATCCATCTCGGATTCCATTCTCATTCCACTCCGATCGGGTGCAATCTTGAGATAACTCGTGCAAGCACGGAGGCGATCCCTGAAACGATCGCTCGAAGCGATGTCCACAGAGGGAGGAGGCGCAGGACTAGACTCCGGACGAGACAGGTAGCGCGAGAGGAGGCCGTCGGCCTCGACTGCGTTCTCCAAGAGGTCGACCCACTTCGCCCAAAGGCGAGAGGGACCGTACTGGTAGGCAGTTACGCGCGTATACGTGCACCTTATACACGATAAATATATCTACGATCTTCTCTTTGCGTTCTATAACGGCCTCACCCTTTCTCCGATTTTCCATCTCTCTCCTTCTCTCTCTTTCACCATCTTCCTTCTCTCCCCCTCGATGCAACTTGAAAACGTATTTTTTCGATAAATAGACAAGATCGATTTTTTCTTTTTTTGAGACGATTGTCGAATACGAGTTGTGTTTCGTTGCAATTGATAGAAAAATTATTTAACATCTCTGGATAGGTATACAAGTCAGATGTACATCTTCGATCAACAAAGCATAGGAAAGATTATAGCAACGAATAAATAAAGAAATTAACAAAAGATAATGATAAGAATAAATTTACGATATTAAAACTACAATTATATATTCTCATTAAAAAAAACAATATTATTATTAAATATTTAATTAATAAATTAAATTATACATGTATAATATAATTATTATTAATCTTAAGTTTTAATAAATTAAGAAAAAAATTAAAAAAGAAAATTTACGCTCGCGAAAAAACCTTAATCTTTTGCTTGATTTCTTTATCGCCACCCCCAATGGGACGGTGAACTCGACAAAAAAAATAAATTAGAGTCGCGTCATCGTTTCCGGAAGCGAAGAATTAACCGCGAGGAATTTTCCTTTCGATCGGGCCGCGGTCTCGCTATCGGGTGTTTACGTCTCGTTTCGTTTGTCCTCGATGTCGATATTAGTCGTCGAAACCCGTAGTGCTCGACCGCGTGTCGTGTCGATCGCACGTGTGTGTCTCTCCCGTGTGCGTGACGATTTTCATAATTCCATCCCGCCTCTCCACCTCTCCACCGCCTCTTGTCCAT
>NW_006263730.1:318028-319169 GCF_000469605.1 Apis dorsata | reverse complement strand
CGATGGAAATTTTTAGTCGAGGAAGAGGAGGGGAGGAGGGAAGATAGCGATAGAAATCGATAGAAGCAGTGTATCGCGATACGATAGGGTATCGAAGAGAAAAGAGAAAAAGAGAGAAAGAAGGTGGACCTTCAGAAGAGGCGCGTGAAATCACCGGTATTCTTCCTGGCGGGAGACGACACGTGGTTTCTGCAGGCACGCGGCTCCCTACTCTCCACCACGAGTTCCTCGTCCACGCTGGACGCAATCAGCCGATCCTCAAAGCGCGACCGGTAGTCGTACCGCGTGCACGTGGAGCTCTCCCATCAACCGATTATCGCCCATCGATCTCCGTCTCGTCCGCGCAGCAGGATCTAACGTCCAGTTGGCGCGTGATCCCTGACGATGATCGTACGCCCGGCCTTGCTCGATCTCGATCCATGACCCCGATCGTAAATCGTCGCGTAAATTTTGAAACAGTCGGAGGGAAATAGTCGCAGAAATTTTCTCGATATCGATATATCGCGAGCGTATTTGTGAATCGACTTCCGTGGAAAAGCCGTGGGTCGGTGGTTCGTGGTGAATCACTGTTTTGGGGCCGGCCTACCATCCAGTCATCCGGCCAGACTGGATCCGACCGGATTTCACCTTTCGACCAGAAGAACAGAAGGGATACAGGGTGGTTCCTCGGAGTTCAGTGGCACATGTGATCGTGATCGAGAGAGCTGCTCCAGTGTTCTCGCGCGGGGGCCAGCAGCGGTTTTTGTCCTCCAGTTTTGGATCTTGAGGAATGGACGGCCAAGAATGAAGAAAGGGTGAACGTTCGGCTGCGTAGAACGTGAGCGAGAGAGAGAGAGAGAGAGAGAGAGAGAGAGTTGCTTCAAATCGGGTGAGTCAACGTTTTGTTTTTATTTTTTCGAATATTTGTCTCGAGATGTCGTGTATCGACAACTACGCCGTTTCGCGTTTTCTATTTACCGGTATTTAGCTGCGAGGCTTGTTTATCTCGTTCGACGAGCGTACGGATCGATTGTTGTGTTGCGTTTGTGGTTTACGTTCGGATACTTTCTTGCGAAAAAAAAGAAAAAAAATTGTTCCCGTGTAATAACTTCGGAGACATCGTAGAGTGTCGCGAACTAGGTTATATCTTTTACATGGAAAA
>NW_006263730.1:313764-317804 GCF_000469605.1 Apis dorsata | reverse complement strand
AAACAAAAAGGCTCGTCAACGCGTTTATCAAACTAATCTTGACAGAATTTATGCGGTTTTTGTTAATATGCGTGTATATTAATATGATCTCGAGATAGAAATCGCGCGAAGAAATGATAAATTGCGGATCGTAAATCTTTTTTTTTCTTTCCGTGGAATGGATCAATGAATGCATAATTGGTTTATTAACCGCGTTAATAAAGGATGCTTTCGAAAACGGATCAATTTCGACCTACTTGACTGGTCGAGTCGACCAATCTTTTCGTTTAGAAATAGGAATAAAATATGTTTTGGATTTGGAAATGATGATGCGAAAACAATTTTTGATAATATCGTTCGAATAGATTTGCATCGAGTTTTTAAATTTTTAGAATATTTTTTACTAATATCGGTCGATTCGAAGAGGTCTCTTCGATTAGAATTCTATCGTTCGTGATAAAAAGAATTTATTTATAATTAATATTATAAGTAAATTGTGATAAAAGAAAAGGGAGGGAGGGAAAGATTCGATCGAAACCAAATAAGATGACTGATATAACGCAATGCATCATTGGTATTCCGCTCGGTCGGATCTAAATGAAAGTGATTTAATTTCTTTGAATCTGTCACGCCTGTTGAATAAAGAAAATTAAACCTCTAAAGTAGCAACAGCAAATTCTCAGTTTAGATTAAGCTGATATATAATCTTGATATCGCGTGGAATTTAATTTCTAGGTTAAGAATTCGAATTATTTAGATAGATCGTGGTATTTGGATAATTGGAAGATTGTATTTTAATCTAACGCTTACTCGCTATGTTAATTAAAGTTGATTCATTCGTAGAATTTAATCGCCAACCCATTTATTATCACATTTCTTTTCCTCTCGATTATTACGTAAACTCTGTTGGTTTTAATCACTTTATAATGAATTTTTAAAACAAAATTCTTACTACGCTTCGGTTTAATGAACAAAATTTTCAACATCTCCATTAAAAGCGCGAAATTGAAATAAGATATTATCCATATCGCGTTCGAAAGACGATTTAATAACAAAGAAACACTCTTGATAGCAGCAGAATCAATTAGAATTAGATTCGTAATTTAGAGAAAGAAAATAGATAGATTCCCTCCCTCTCCCATTTATCCAAACGAAACAACAATTTTATAAATCCGTCTTCGTCTTCTTGTTGGACAAATCGTTCGTTGCCACGCAGATCGGAAATACGAGTAAATATATCACGATAAAATCGACACGAGGCTCGTCGCTCGCGATCATTCGGAATGTATCACCGGAAGTAATCAGGAGTCCATAAAGCGGCGTGTCGCCCTGAGGACATACGGTGCCGATAAACTACTTGGACGGTGGTTCGATAAAATTTCACATTAGCGTTGCTCGTCGACAAACACCTCGGCTAAAGTCTCGATGGAAAATCCATGGATGGAAAAGTGTCGAGAATACAAGGTAATAAATCCCGAGGAACCGCGTATGTAGCGATGGAATCGAGTCATGTCAGATGATTTTATGAAACCAATCACTCGAATTCGATGAAATTTCCTGCACTTCACGTTCACGTAACGTGATATCTATTATATTCTTTAGTCTCTTCCATTCCCTTTTATAAACGTTAAAGTAAATAAATTATGTAATAATTGGCAATTGTTTTAATATAAAAAAATTTATGAAATTATCAAAAATCTCGTCAGAATGGACAAGAATCACACGGCAATTCTACAACGAAACGAATCATCTATTGACGATAAACTCTTCGTTACTTGCGCACTTGAACTCGATCCCATCGCTGTTCTAACGCGCACAATGAATATCTATTGTCCCTTTTACTTTCTCCCGCGGCGATGGTGCGCGCAACACCATCGTCGTGTGCCGTCTCGTGCAACAGAGGCCACGTGTATACGTGGACACCTGTTCCCGGTCGTTGGATTCGATTCGAAACTGCGTGACATCTTTAGAAAATCGAACGACCGAACGTCAAGGGAAAACATACGCGTTCCATTCGAGTTTAAGTGGAGTTAGAAATCGGTTTGCCTGCGCGAGACGCGCATTCGTCTCGATTGAGAGAGAGAAAGAGAGAGAGAGAGGATGCGCGTCGAAAATCGTTGCTCCTCTCGTCGTTAGAAAGCAATTTGTCGGAAATGGTGGTCGAAAGAAAGGAGCGATATCGAGAAAAGTTATCGCGCTCTGTCTTCGATGAGCGTCATCTCGAACGGACGCTTTGTTGCGAGATGGCTTTGCTGCAAAAAAAGAACGAAGGATGAAGGATGTTGATCCTTTTCCATAGGAAACTTCGATCGAGCTTTCGAAGTTTAGAGTTGTCTGATAGATGGATGAAAGAATGCTGGATTTCCTTGATGCGATCCTTCCATTGTACTGAAATTTTTCCAGAAGATGTTGTTCTTGGGGGGATTGATCGACGGGCGAGAGGAAGAAGGCCGTGGTCGCTTTTTTAAATATTTCTTTCTTTCTTTTTTCCCCTCTCTTTCACCTCTCGTTATTGATATCTCTATCACGCCGTGTCTAATTCCTTGGCATGAGAGGTTTCTTGAATTAACCGAGGCGGGAGAAGAACCCGTCTAGACTAGTTTTTTTCAACCGCGGTTCAGCCGTTTCAAACAGCCGGGACTACGTAATAAGCCATCTCGATCGCGAAACAAAGAAACACGCGTCAAATACGGGTCTGTCTATTATCTTCGAACTCGAGTTTCTGCTCTCTTATTCGTAATATTCGTGTTATTCGTAATCGAGGATAAATCCATCACGTGTTTCCTGTATCCTTTCCTTCCTTCCCTTCCTTCGTTGCGTTTAAACAACAAAATCGTTTAAACAAAAATAACCGTTTTCGGATAAGATATCCGTAACAATACAACTCTCCTCATTTTTACGTATTCTCGCTTCGATCTTCATCTCTTTGAGACGCGGAGAAAGTTTATTTCTTCGAATTTCAAGAGAAAAAATAAACGAAAAATACATTTTAAATTTTTCAAGTCAAACTTGATTGTTTATTGGGTATAATCGATGAATCGGCGAGTTGGTCGTTTCGTTCACTCGAAACACGAATATTCTTCTAAAACATTCCCGGAGAGAAAGTGTTGCCACGATTAATCATTAAGTGCCATCGACGACCATATGGCGAGTTGGCAAGAATGCGTTTGCACGGTAGCTAATCAGTGAAAGTGCCACACGATCGAGTAGCTGCACTCCTTTTGAAAATCGAATCGACCCACTTCTCCTACTTCATTCCCCACGTATCGCGCCCTCTTCCTTCAAAATCCATCTCCTTTTTTTTCAATCCCATCCTGGAACACTGGCGCGTTTCAACGCCGTTTTACTTCTCCTTAAGCGTTCTACTTAACCACTTCGTAATCGCGAACGAGATATTCCGACGCAATATCTTTCTTACAACAGATATCTCGACGAGTTTCTTCTATTAACGTACCCAACCCTAATTCCACTATTGCTCCGTGAAAATTCAAACTTGCAAGTTGATTATTCTCAACACTGAATCCGATTCGAAGTTCGTTGCACGAGAATAAGTTTTAACTAGCCAAGATTTTTAAATTCCAACCAAGAGTTTTCTTTCTTTCAAGGCTTTGAATACACTTATCGCTCGAAGTCTCGATTTTTCACGGTGCATGTATAGATTGGAAGTGTTACAAATCGCCGGTACGATATGTGTCGCGTCCATATCTCGTCCACGTTTGCGGATAAGTGGGTTACGCATCTTTCGTCTCGTTCCAGTCCCCTACTTGTCGTTTCATTTCCTACGATGACTCTGCTCCTCTTAAACCGAGGATCGTTGCATCTCGAACGATTCCCATCCTATCTAAAGATTTATATCAATTCGTCACAAGTTTCTTCTATATCCCTTCTCCCACAAATAGTCCCTGTACGCCATTTTCTAATTGTCCCTCGACTCTCCCGATTCTGTCGACCGAGTTTTCACGAACGGAAACATCATCCACTTTCGCTCGGATGAAATTGGACGGTTGTTAGAAACGGTTGTTACGGATATGCAATCATCGTTTTTTTTTTTACAGTCGTAG
>NW_006263730.1:311190-313588 GCF_000469605.1 Apis dorsata | reverse complement strand
CAACGTATATATATATATATATATATATATATATACACCATAATAGAGAACTCGCTTCCCTCTAGATCGATCGTTCTCGCTCGCGTTTCACCCGAGAAATCCTTTTGTTCCAGAACGAGAGCAAAGCACAGAGTGAAGTGAGAATGAAACGTTTCTCTTCGTTGGATTCATTTTGAGAGTTTTCTCAAAAGTTAGAATTCCAAAAGTATAAGAAGTTTCGTTTAAGAGGAGGATAATCGATTATCCTTTTCTCATCTCCGATCGAAATCGGTTCCCGTTCGATATCGCGCTCCACCGATCGCGAGTTCGCTCTCGGTCGAAAGTCGGATCGGTGTTAATTTCATCCTTGTGAAGCGGGGTAGATCGACCACAATACGGCCGAGACACCGTTCTCGAATCGAGAGAGCTACCGGTCATCCGACCATTCCGTTCTAGTTTCGTGTATTCAGAGCGCAAATCGATGTAAAAAATTACTTACTCGATCTTGGTTACAGCGGTGCATATTGTTTTGCGTTTGGAGAAACGTCGAGGAACGAGGAGAGAATCGTTTTCGAGAGGTTTATATATTTATATGAAACGTGTGTACGTGTTTTCCACGGAATACGATATCTCGAAATTCAAGGGGTGATTTCTTCGCTCTTCCACAAGTTCGATATTTAAAGTGTAACGATCAACGTTGTTTTATTATTCGAAAAGATTCGGCCCCTTTCTCTCTTCTCTCGAAGGCCATTAGACCGTTTCACCGTCACGGTCCCCGAGATCGCAAAACAATTTGTCCCCTGTTACCATTTGATGACCCAAAATTCGAATTCGCGAAACACAGTGGCCTCTCAACGCGGTTACCAATTCGCACGAGACGCTTTCTCGGACTTAGCGTCCGGCTGTTAACGTGCTCCACCTAATTATTCTTCCATTAGAGAACGAGAGAAAAACGCCTAAAATCGTATCGACGGAGAGGGTAATGTGAAGGAAAATAAAGTTGATCGTTGTCTCAATCGTGGAAATTGATCGAAAATTATTATAAATCTCTTCTAAAATACCGATATTCTCTCCGCTAAACTTTTTCCAACTTATTGCTCGTCGGATAATTTTCGCTAAGTAGCTGGCTCCGTGACAAGTGACAGCGATTAATTAATTAACAACAGCCTCGAATCCGGCCATTGTTAGACCGGCAACCGGGCGATTAACTTATCACGAGGATGAACAGAAGGTTGAGACGCGTGACGAGGAAAAGGAGGAGGAGGAGGGGGAGAAGAGATGGAGGCGGTTCGTGGAATGGAATGAATTCTCGTGGGACGCGTAGCGGCGCGAGCGGTCGTCAATTACGGAAAACGGTCCAGGGGGAATCGAGTGAAATTACGGGCGGTGACGATTCGATTGCACCGATCGGAAATGACGGAGCGGATACCGCTTCTTGTGGAAACATCCGGCGAGAGATGGAGACGAGGGAGCTCTTCCGTGTTCCATTTAACGAATTCCTCTTCTTCTTCTTCTTCCTCTTCTCTCCTGCCGCACGATCGATTTTTTATTCCTCTTGTAGAGAAGAAAGATCGATGCTCGACGAATTTATATATAATTTTAATTTGAAACAATCATTTCGCTTCGTTCATTATTTCACCGATCGTTAATTTCAATTTTATACGATGTTTAATATAAATGGAATAATAAGAAGGAAATGGTAAGTAAAAGTAAAAATTGGAAGTTAATCGTTTAATGTAAATAAAAATTCGCAGACTCAAGATTATAAATTATCTTATATATATATATATATACCGAACAAATTAAATCAAGTCGTTTAGAAAAATTTCCTCTTCGATTCAGAATAATTTCGAACGATATATATCAAGAGAATATATCAACCGTAACAAAACAGGATTCAAGAAGTAACGTACACACCAATCTCGATCTTTTTATCCCCTCAAGAAAAAGAAGAAGAAGAAGAAGAAAAAGAAGAGGAAGAAGAAGAGGAGGAACACGAAGAAAAAAAAAGAATTATCACTTAAGCCTCTCCATCCTTTATCTTCTTAACTCGCGCCCCCTTCCCCTTGCCAAAGCGAGCGATATCCAAAGATTAATGAATCGAGGGATCGTTTAAACCGAATCCAATTAGCGTGTACGATCCACGAAAACGATCGCGTACGGTACACGGTCGAATGGGAGCTTTAAAAAGATACGAAGCGGCGCTTGCTCCGCCACCAGGCTTTCCATCCGCGCGGGCTTTGGTAACCCTGTTTTACGGTACACCGGGACTGGCTCTTATTTACAGTGCGACCAACCGGTGGCCTGGCAAGGGACCGCAAAGGGTCAATGGTTGCAGCCCGTTAAAACCCTGGCGCGGCGATAAATTCAAACCGCGGATTTCGTTCCTCGAAAAAGATCCCACGGTTCCGGTGACGAT
>NW_006263730.1:308305-310950 GCF_000469605.1 Apis dorsata | reverse complement strand
GGAGGAGGAGGAGGAGGAGGAGGAGGGGGAGGAGACTTCATTTACTCGCGACGAGCTGGTTCCTGGCCAGTTCTCGAGACGTTAAAAGAGAACGAGGAAGAGAATCCCGAAATTGAATTTTACGATCAAGTTTCTTTCTGGGAAAGTTTTTCTTGTTTATTTGAATAACTTTTTTTAATGTACTTCTATTATTGTTCGATTACGTTTCTTCTTTACGTTTTTATTATGGAATTTTTTTACGATTATTTGTAATTTGAACGAGAAATAACAAGTTTAAAAATGGCGAGAGAGTAGCCATTTGTACAAAATGAAGCAGGAAAAAAGAAAAATCTTTTCCAACGAAGACAATTTCGATATTATAAAACTTTATATCGTAAAATCAAGATTATGAAGAGACAAACGAGTGGTTATCTCGAGAAAATGGGTTATTTCCAATGAAATGGATACCGGGTCGAGAGGCCCGAGGGCTCGTTCCGCCTCTGGTCTAATAACGCATGCATCATGGCGAATAATTAACATCTCGTCTAGTCCACGCGAAGACTCGCTGGTCGTGCCAAGTGAAACGGGAGACATCGCGCCCGTGAGAAGGCACGGCCGAACGAGGCTCGCATTTTCATCTGCTCTCTATACGCTCTCGATCCCTTCGCGATCGTGAATCGAACTCGAATCGGACGCGTGATCGTTGGATCGATCGTTGATTGGCGTTTCCGCGAAACTTGGCCCCAACTCTAGCGGAGGCGTGCCTCGTCCAATGCTTGGGAGCAACGACTTTCGAATACCGTTTTCCCTACGCGCCACTCCAATCAAGGGAGAATCGTTCGCTCGTTCGAATTTAATCGTGCCGCCATTCCATTCCGCCAGATTCCTTAACACGCGTCAAGGATAAGTAGGTGAAAATCGAAACTTTGCGGAGTTATACGGCTCGAGGAGAATTTTTCGTTCGAATTTGTTGGACCGATAATAGTAGAGAAAGAAAGAAGAAATAGCATCGAGAGAGACTAAATATGGTAAACGTTGGATCAAGATTCGGAGATGGAGATTTTCCATCTTTCGAGAGTGGTGAAATTTAATCTCGATATCGGCTCGAACGGAATTCAGAATTCGTGTTTTGCTCGATGCGAAACGATAATGAGGAAAAGGAAAAAAGCATTGAGGGAAGATGAATTGAAAACGATAAGGGGTCGAGGATCAAGATTTTACACTTTTGGGGAGTAGTGAAATTTAATCTCGATATGGCTCGAGCGGAATTCAGAATTCCTTTCGTATTATTTCGCTGAAATAACGTGGAAGTAACTGTAAGTGAAAGAAAAAGAGAGTTAAACGAATGTGATGTATGTGCATAAGCGATCGAAAATTAAGACTTTGCGAAGAGAGCAGCAGAGAATTTAAAATTCCTTTCATGCCGTATCGAATGCGGGAAAGAATAGGCGAAAAAGAAAGTCAAGAATGAATATTTTAATAATATATCATCATTCTTCTCTAATTAACGGTTACTGATGCATAAATCTGTTTATTGCAAGCAGAAATTTTTGAAAATTAATAAAATGTATAATAATAATAATTTTTGGCCAATCAATCGAAATTAATCACTCTCAAGGACGCACGTGTGAGCTATACCTCAACCGGGTAAAATGGTCGATACAGTTATCAGATTATTATCGAATCGCTCGATCGCTTGAGACCCGCTTGTTCCTCGAGTCATCCTCCATAATTCACCGACAACACTCGCCAATTTTAAATGAAATATTCATCAAGATAATTCCCCTAAAATAGATTTACTATACGACGATATAATTTACAATCGACGATTGTCAACTCTACTTTTCCAACTAAAAAATTAATCGTCATCCTAAGCGACACACGTACTTCGCATCACATAAATACTCCTACAAACATCCTGATTCTCCAATTATTACATTCAATACAATTCAATATACTCGAAATAAAAAAATTACTTCACTTCCTGCGATTAATCAAAATTAAGCAATCGAAAGAAAAAAATTCGAGTCCTCCTCTGAATCCTCTGAATCGAATGGCAACAATCAAAGAAGCGGTTCCTTTGCGAGTGAAACGCAATCGTTGAATGGGAATCGTTAAATTCGTCTCGTGTAAAATATCGCGCAATCGATCGATAACCTCTCTCAAGGAGAATTCCCTCCCGAGAGAAACTCGAAGAGATGATCCCCTCGGGGTAATGTTCGCGAAGGAATCGGCGATGGAATTGGCGGATGATTGGCCCGTGGAGATACACGTGGCAAATATAAATTTGCGCGGTGGGCACAACAGTTGGCGGAAAACAATTAGCGGAGTGGACAGAGAGGTTGCTGCGTTTGTTGGCAGCGGAAGGGAGCGTGTGTGGGGGAATGTGTGTCAATCGAAAGCCGGTTTCTAGGTGGCGTCGGGCATCACCGGCCCCGACGATTTTCAGCGTGGAATTAATGGGGATCATTAATATCGCGGTGTAATTACGTGTTTCACGCAGCCGTGTTGCGTCTTTTAATATTCGGTTATTAATATAACCGCATAACGGTTAGAGGCCCGCCGCCATTGATCCATCCGATCTTATGGGTTGGCCGGTAAAAATCGCGATTACTCCGGGGTTAAATTAATATTTACATTGGGGCACAAGTCGCACAAGACGAATC
>NW_006263730.1:295190-308102 GCF_000469605.1 Apis dorsata | reverse complement strand
TATATATATATATACGTTCTTCACTTTCCACTTGTACGGGGAATTGGATTTTTCGTATTCGTACATTTCGAGGAGGGATAAAACGTTTTAGAATATTGGCCATTAATCGAGTAAGTAAAAGTAAGTAAATTTATATCCATTGAATTTTATCGAGTTGTTGAACAGAACGTGCATGTACACGTGAATGTCGATGTAAAAATTTAAATGTAAATATAAATATATAAGAGTAGTACAAGTAGTAAAGTATATACTTGTTATACTTTGGGAATAAACTGTTCAAACCTCGTTTGTTTAATTCAAATTATAAAAAAGAAAGAAAGAAAGAAAGGATAAATCTATCTGTCCGCGTTTCTTCGAGGAAGAGGAGGAAGATAAATTTTCTCGGATAAGAATGCCTAGGTTAACACCGATGGAATTTATTCTTTATCGAGGAAAATACGATTTATTCGTGCGTACGTAACAGCACGCGTGCAATTGCTCGAGACGGATTCGCGAAAGAATTTTCGCAAGCATGCTCGCCATGATCACCCTGTAAAAAATGAATGTTATGCGCGTTACACGTTATACACACATACGTACAGATATACACGTACAGGCACACACCTGGCATTCACGTACGAGGAAGAAGTGGGTCACTTTTACCCCCTTGGGTAGCAAGCCTTGGATCTGAAGATCGCGATCGGCCTGCCTGCACGATGCGAACGATCGCTATGTTGCGTTGCATCGATCGTGCGCATCGCCACGTGCGAATACAGGTCGGTTCAAAAATATTTCTTTCCTTTTTTCCCTTTTTCGACTCCGCCCATTCCCAGTCAAAGGCATTCATTATTTCTTTATTAAGACGTGTACATCGTCCTTCTCTCACCTCTGAGAAAGAGAGAGAGAGAGAGAGAGAGAGAGAGAGATATTTCAATTTTGCGTAAATTAACACGGAAATTGAATCGGTCCAATTTCCCCTCCCCCCGCGAGTATTCATCATCTCGATCACGATTCGGACGTATTCGTTCGAACCGTCCCGATTCGAGGGGCTTCGAAGATTTATATCCGCGATCCGCCGAGAGATAACACCAATTATTACCACGTTGCTTCATAAATTTACGATCTCACGATACACGCGTTATTTGCGCTCAATTCGTCGAATATATGGTGAATAATTCCGTCGCGCCTATTCCTATCCGTTTCACGGGAGAGAAAGTAGCCGTGGTTTTTATAAAATAACACGAGCATGGTTGCATAATATATATTTTTTTAATTTATTTAGCTCGTATCCGTAATATCCGAGCGCAGTGGCGCGCTCGAACGGGAAATGGGAAACGAGGAGGAAACGATCGCCGAGTTTCTCCATCCTCGGCCGTTTTAATACCCGGCAGTAATTTCTAGAGTCGAGAAACTCCACCGTAGAAACTCGTCGCATCTTGTATCTAAGGCCGTGGATAGGCTGTGGAATAATCGAGAGAGATTAATTCGAAAAAGAATGGAAAAGGCTTGGCTCTCCTCGAGGATTGCTCCGTCGAGGAATCGGTCCAGCCTCCGGAATCTGTTTTCACGAGTTCGAGCGCGAGAAAACAGAGTCGAGGATCGTGAGTCGGGCGATAGGCAACCGGCCTTGCTCGATCGTTAAAATGCATTCGTGCGTCCGTGGAAACACCCTTTCTAACAGTTAGATAGAGCGCCATAAATTTTTACCGGTCGATCGAGCCAGCCTTCTCTAAATGGCGACGCGAGATTTCTATCGAGACAAAATGGTCACTTGGGTATCTAAGCTTGCCAATCATCGATTCAAATCCGAATATCTTCTCCTGGCTCCCCCAGTTTGTCGAAATCACGATTGCGTCGATTTTTTAGGATATTCGTATTATATCGATTATTGCTTCTTTAACTTTGGCTTCGATAAAACATAACCTCACTTTATGTACGAGGAAAAGTTGGAATATTGCGAATCATTGATTCGAAACTGAAATATTTGCTTTGAAAGCTATCCACGAGACGATTTATCGAATTTTTTTAGATATGTATTTATTGTGCTTTTGATTTGCTTTTTCGTGATAATAAGTTTGTAGAGTCGTACGTTAAATAGTATACGACGAGGAATATCCAATTAATTTTTCGACTCGACTTTCTCGTTTCTTGCTTGATGATTATTATTCACAATACGAATTATTAAATATAAAATTGGAAAGTAATTTTAATTAATTTAGCAAAAAATTCCGCCAAGGGATACACGGTGGAAACCGGTACAAATACTTCATCTTAGTTTCACCCGTTTCCCTTCCCACTTCCTCGGCCCATTCTTCCTTCTCCAACTTCTCCAATGTTTTTCTGCTTCTCTTCAACCGCCAACGCCCATGACGTTCACCCGTCGACCTTCTTAAGAGAGATCCGTCGACTTTTCCATCGTCCTCGATCTCTAAACGGCGAGGGACCAGAGGAGGATCAGAGATCGTCACGAAAGCATCGAGTGATAGATGACACGCTTACGATAACGAATGACACTCGATGCGAGGTCTCGAGCATCCTGTATACTCGCCTCCCTCTTCCCATCTTATCGCGCGTTTACTTTCGAACAACGAGCAAATAAATGCTAGGCTAAATATCAACATAGATCGTCAACTCCGTTTTCCATTTCGTTCAAAGTAAAGATCGATTCGAGCTAGCCAAATATCTCTCTCTCTCTCTCTATTTGTATCCATTTCCATGCATTCTCCAGCCTTGCTCGAGCCTCGAATCCCGATTACCAGCCATTCCTATGCGAGCTTCTCAAGTATTCTCCCATACGAGAACGATTTCTCTCGGCTAATCAGCGGTAATTATCTTGCGGGGCTACGAGAAGAGTGGGCGTGCGTGCAAAACTCGAAGAGAAACAAAAATCTTCGAGTTATCTAGATCTCGTCGAAACATTTTTAATAATAATAAGCGTTAAATCCTTTATCTTCTCACGTGTACGTAAAGTGTGCAATTTTACAAATGATAAAATAGTTCGAAGAGATCCGTCTTACGCGTATAAAAAAGGAAAAACACCTCTCTACCTAATATCTTAACGAATAATAATTCGATACTCTCGGTTAGTTTGCGGAGGAAAATGGAATTACAGTTGGAGGTATTTTTCGAACACACAAGAGTTACCCTCGTCCACTCGTGGGTGATCATAGGTGATCCTATGCTCTCTCGAACAGTTGAAAACTGCGGTTCACCGGGAAACAGGGACGAGCACAGAGGATTTTCTTTTTCTCCCTTATAGAGGCTCGGGATCCGGATCGAGGCGATCCATAAAAAGAGGCGCGGTTTCACCCGCCGCGAGGACTTCCGGTTCGAAAAGGTTTCACGTGTTCGACTCGATGGAATTTTCATCGCTCGGCCCATTTTCTCCCGGACGGACGAATTCGCCTCCGTTCCGACGAAACACCGCTCCTCCCTTCCCTCTTCTAATCCACGCCTCGTCCTTACGGCGTGACGGATTTAATACATTATTAATAAAACGCGGGGAAATATTATCGCGGTTTCTAATCGGGTATCCGCCGAAGCATCGTGCGGATAGAGGCGCGTGCAAGCGAAATATCATCGGGCAAAGCGGGAAAAAATTCCGGAAGAGCAAACACGCGAGCTTTCACGTGTAATCGCGGAACAAAAATCATGCGGCTTCGTGCCGGTCGGCAATGCGGCGTCGTGGAAAAGGAGAAATCGCGAATATCTCGTTTTGTGTATACGTCGGTTGTATATACACAAGTATTTGCACACCATTTAAATATTAATTAATCGGCGGTCTGTTATATTTCCCGTACAGTTGCTTCCAAAAGTGTCTCTCTCTGTGTATTTCGTCATACTCTCAAAGTTTTAAATATATTTCTTGAATTATATACGTTGAATAAAGAAAAAAGAAAGAATAGATGAATTTCAATAGGATCTTTCTACGTACAGTTTCGAATAATTGAACGTAAGAATAAAATTCTAAACAAACGTAACGTAAAATTACATCATCAGGTAGAATGATAATAATAACAACGATTCTTCCGACAAATTAGACCAAAAGCATGTATATTTCCATATTTGCATAATGATCTCTTTATCGGCACGAAGAAGGCGTTAAAACGGTGTCGTTAAAGGAATTAAACGAGCCGTCCCGTGTACGACGCTAAGATTAATCCAACGTAATCTCTCGAACGTATTAATTATCGTTACACCGGCATCCGTTCTCACTTTAATTACACATTTCACAAAGAATTCACAAACACGGGTGGACACGTAACGATTACCCGCCAACCGTATAATCATGGAAAGTCTCTCCCCCGTTTCTCCTCCCGTAGAAATACGCACTTGTATCGACGACAGTCGAGCCAAGGTTGGATCGAATTAGCATTACGCGAAATAAAAGAGAAGAGGGTGAAAAGAGAAGAAAAGAAAGATGGTCGAAACTGATGTAACCGCGGCCGGAAACGGCCGGATACTTTCACTGAGGGAGGCCAAGAACACGCTGAGAGGCGTGAGCACGCTCGTACGCAAGCGCGAACACGGTTGTTCGAGGCGCGCGTGGGCGGAAGTTACACATTAAAGTTACGTCGAACCGGGACGGACAGGTGCACCGGTACACGCATTCCCTCCGCATTGTTCGCCACGACCCGGTGCATCTCTCGGAACGGAATCTTTCCACGATACTCCTGGAAACGGGTATGCCCACGCTTTATGCAAATCGAAGGATCGTGTACCATTGGATCGGTTAAATCGCGTGTATGTTTATGTGTGTGTGTGTATATATATACCTTGTTACGCGAGAGGACGTGATGAAACAAGGATGGAAAAGGGATGGATAGGGGATTGGATTGTCTCGAAATTGATTCGTAGAAATAATCTGAGGGAAAGTGATGGAATTTAGGTAGAAAGAGATCGAGGATGAATGAGGATATAGATCTTTGCCGTACGATGAGGAAAGTTGAATATGGGATTGGTGTCTCGAAATTGATTCGTAGAAATATTCTTGGTAGAGAAAAATGATCGTTGAGAGAGGGATAGAACATTTAGAAATTGATTCGTGAAAAGCAGTACATTTACAGGAAAGGAAAATGTGTCTATGTGTACGTATTTTTTCAATCGATATTAATAATAATTTCTTTTATAATTTCTCTGAAATTATTATAAATACATCTATTTTTTCTTTTTTTAGTGCAAGATCCTCCAATTTCATCGAAACTTATTCTCCGATCAATAAAAGAAGATAAAATTTTCCAATGCAAAATTATTATAAATTGCATAACGATAAAATATCTATACAAATTTTTAGATTTAGTTGTTGAAAGAATGGGCATGAAATAACCGGGATCGTGAGCGTTACCGTTCTCCTCCGCCTCTACCAGTCGAGCCGTTTTCAGTCGGATTAAAATTATTAATCTTTTGCGCGGCGCCTAATTGTTTGCCCGACGAATTTATCACGGCACGGCTGCTTTAATTGCGCCTACCTCGCAAGAACTAATTAAAGAAAGGCAAGAAGGCTTCTTCTTCTTCTCCTCTCTTCTCTCTCTCTCTCTCTTTCTCTCTCCAGCTCTTCTTCTTCATAAACACATATATACACGTCTACTTGTACGATAACATCGTCTAAACGGAACTAACGAGCGAGTTGCTCTTAATACGCGCGCGAGCGAGCACACTCGCGAGAGAAAGAGAGAGAGAGATGGGATAATATCCGTCGAGAGAGATCCAAAGATCTTGTATTGTCGTGAGTTGTCCATTCAACGCCGATAATCGCTCGTTATGCCTCCAACTTTCTCCAAATTAGCGATGGAACAACTCGGCACAACTCGCATTAGATAGGGTTGCTCCATCGTCTTCCTTTTACTTTCGCGCCTATTGTTGAATGGGAGGATCCATCTCGAGGGGAAAATGACGGATCGCGTGTCTGGGAAACTTGTCAGGGAAAATTGCCTCGGAAAATTGTCCGTTTTCGACTGATGCACGTTCGAAAGTGTTCATTTGCGCATGGGAAAACTTTCAGTTCAAACCTAAATTCCACCTTCTTCTAAATATTGATTTGAAAATTTCTTTGAGGAATTTCTCTCTTTTCCAAAATTGAAATTCCAAGCTTGCTTCCTCTTTAATAATTGAAAAACGTGATCTTTCCTTCCTTCGATCTTCCTTTAAAATCGGAAACATTTTTTCGTTTTTCTTTCCCGCACCAGAGCGAAATCTCTCTCGACTATCGCGAATCTCGCCTAAAAATCTGTGCGGAGGCCAACGTCGAAGAAGATGGAATCGATCGATCACTCCATCGCTCTATCATCTCCCGCGAGCCAATGCTCGAAATCCTTGGCGCATCCATCTCCATCACCGGTCCCATTATTACCACCTAGCTAACCCACATTTACCACGATTCACGTTCACTTTTACGCGCCCCCCATTCCCCGTACACGACACACCGAGAGATAAATGTCGAAGGATAAATCTTCGGGACACGAGAACGTGCCAAACATTGTCTCTCACAACGAGCTTCCGCTTAATGGCAACGCGGCCGTGTTATTACGATTACGTGCGATTCCGCCTCGAGGTGGCCATCAACCTCGGGCCCAAGTCGGTCATGAACGAGCCTCCTACCGAATTTCGTCTCATCTCGAAACTCTCGCGGGGAAACGTATTCCCGGCCGTAAAAAAAATCGAGGCTCCGTGAAACCGATCGTGATAATAATTGCTCGTGAAAGGAAGCGCCGTTTGACGAATTCGGGACGAGTGTAATAAAAAGTGTTTCTCTCTTTCTCCCTTTCGAGGGGCGATAATCGAGGGAGGGAGAAGGGTCGTGGCGCGTTTCTTCTTCTTCTTCTTCTTCTTCTTCTTCTTCTTCTTCTATGCTCGTAATTAAATACGTTCGGAGGAACGATTTCCTCGTGAAATTTCTGAGAGAATTTCTCCTCCCGCCCGCTGCTCGATTATTTAGACTCGGCTCGTTACCTCTCGGAAATCATGACACTTCCCTTCCAATTCAGAGCGTGAAAGAGGCGTATTTACGAGAGGCTTCGCCGTGAAAGCGAGCCCTTCAACCCAACGTGGACGACGCGTTACGCGTTACTCTTTTTGGAACGAGTTTTCTCTCAAAAAGGGTTTCTCACGTCGAAATGTTTCGCGAATTAGATATTGGATTATTTCTTTTTGTATGCGATGTAATTTGGTGATACAATTTGTGCAATGATGTTGTGAATTGTTATTATCGTTCCACGATATTCTAGTTTTGAATATTTTTGAACATCGTTCAATTTTTTTAAAATCCATTGTTGTTTGTGGAAACAAACAGGTGGTAACGCAGATATCGATACAGTTTTACAATGTACTTTTAATCCTCCAATGGTATTTCCAATCTCGTAAAAATTGAATTATAAAGATCAATCGCGAAACTACATTGGAGACAAATTAACGTCGAAATGAACGTCGATATATTGACAATATAATAATATATAAAGCTCTTAACTCAAACCGAATTATAAATTTCGCATCAAAAATGGCTATTTCTCAAATTCTCTCTCACTTACTTACTTACCTAAGTAGATTTAACTTCGGAAGACAACTCACGAAAGATTGATAGATATTGAAGAAAAATCTATGCGACAGACCGATTCGTGGAATGGAATCCATCGTTCCAGTGAACCAATGAATTTTAATTAACAGGGCCCGCGTGTTTCGATAATTAATCGATGAAAATCGATAGAACGAGAACGTTGCACGCGTTGCATTGGAGGGAGGAGTAGTAAAGTCGTTCACGGTTACCGTTAATCGATGTCTCCGTGCGTTACGTTTTACTCTTACTAATTCCTGAACGAAAGTCAGCGACGGCGTAGCTGAACGTACCATCGCCGAGGTAGATAAACTCTTAGCTGGCAATTACGTGGGGGAGGAGGGAGGGAGAGGCGTCCCCTCCCCTTTGCCATCGAGTTAATAACTCACTGTTTTAAGAGGCGGCCTCAGCCACTGCATGGAACAGTTCGATAATTGCTTTTCACCAACATCTTCTGCTCTTTCTCTCTCTCTCTCTCTCTCCCCCATTTGTGATCGTTTTCTAGCTGGGATGTGAAAAACTTTTGGGGTTTCGTTTTACAGGGAAAATTTTTTGAAAAGTATCTTACGATCATCATCTTTGAATCAAGAAAAATGTGATCCTTTTTAAAATTTTAAGGATACGTGAATGATATTGGATATTGGAATATTTTTTTGTGGTTCAATTAATTAAATATGTACTCAAATTTAATATTACAATCATATATAAAATATCCTGTTTCTTAACAATATGGAAGAGGACTTTTTTTTTCGAGTAAAAAAATTCCAGACAGAATTATATTATCCACTTAATTATTATTTAATCGTCGAATACCTTTAGAAAAATAATACCAATAATAATGGGAAATTGTAAAGCGATGAAACGAAAAATATATCAAGAACGAAGAGTACAAGTATGAAGGATGACTGTGGGTGAGAGTCACGGGAGAAGAATAATAGAGATCGATCATTGGTTGGACGGAACAATCGTGAAAGTAAGAGTGAGAAAAGAATGGAGCCCATCAACGGAGAAACCCGAGAAATGTCGAGACTTAAGATTAGCTTCGAGTGCATCGATGATTCGACGAGAAAGTTTTATCGAAATCGTGAGATATTATTTTATTACGGATCCATCTCTCGTTTGCGCTCTAATATTTTTTTATCGATTGGCATCCCCTTATCGAATTGTTTCGCACGAACGAAATCCTTTTAGCAAGTTTAAGTTAATCGTTAAAAATTCGCGGAATATCGAACGCTTTTCACGCTCAATCTCCTCGACGGAATTCCAATTTTAATGGCATCGACGAGTAATCCGATGAGTTTCGAGCGCGGCTTAAATGTAGATTGGCTCGCGATATATCATAGAAACGGGTGGATAAAGGCGAGCGAGTACATCGACACTGTATATCACTTGTCTCGTAATTAAAGCTGTGCTGCCCACCGGTTTCGATAGTGTCGATGATAACGAGCCGATAAGCGTGGATACAAATTAAACGTTTTCCAGCCTTCTTTATCGTATCGTAACGATCGTACAAATTTTCCCACGAAAAATATCTGTCTCCCCTTGGAATTCGCGAACTTTTCACTTTTCTTCGCTTCGAACATCTTTAGATAATTAATTAATTCGAGATGTTGTAAACTCTTAATGAAATCCCGAGGAAATCTCAAACTATTCTATGTGACAATTTATACACATTTCGTTGCATCAAACTGAAGAAGAGATTGTAAAACGGTTATTAAAACGGAGAGGAAACGAGCAACGAAATTCAAAATGGCCGATTCCTTTCCATTCTCGATCACGATCATCGTAAAATCGAAAAAGTATTGATTGTACCGGAAGAGTCGAATCCTGATCGATCCTGAATCCCATTTGGTTTCTGAAAAACTATATTTCTGCCAAATATCGGATACATTTAAAAAAAAAAAAAAAAGAGATCGATCAGTTTTGAGCGAAGCAGCTAGAGAGCGCGGCGATTATTTTATAATAGTTCAAAGTAGAAGTCTGGGCTGGGCTGTGAGAAACAGGAACGTGGCCGTTCGTGCAAAGGTGAGGAAAGCCGGTTTATTCGGTTCAGCAATCTCGTTCACCAAGCTGGCTGCATTCCGTCAAATCGAGTCCGACAGATTTACCGTGGAATCATGCAAATCATGCACGTCTGCCCGCCGCTATCATCGTCTTCCCCGGCTATTTCCTCGCGCCGCGTCGAGAAAAGGGGGGTCGCCCGTTACGAAAAAGTTAATCGAAAAGTTAATTTTCGGCCGCGTCCTCTTTACACGGGCCACTTTCACTCGATTAGACCACCGAACGCCTCGTTTCGGGATGGCTCCCGTATCGTATGCCCACTTGTGTGTACACTTTAGCAGGAAAAACAAGCCCGGCCCACCCCTTTTAAAGCCTGTTTGAGAATAAGATTTAATTCACGATAGGGCCGGTCTGCTTTCGCTACCAGAACACCATNTATACCGACTCATTGAAATTTGGCCCGGATACCCTGTTGCGATCCGGAATGGCTACGTATCGGATCTCTTGAAAAGTAAAATTGGAATTTTGCCTTTTTGTCAAATCAATCGATTGACGAGTTTTGGGCATTTCCAAGCTTTTTCGATTTTTCGTTGCTCGCTTCGTATGAAACCAATGTTTCTACGTTTGAATTTCCTCTGTGAATGCTTATAGGAATGATAATTTTGAATATCTTTTGGAAATATATTTTGGAACTTTTGGGATTAATTTGATTTAATTTTTCGATTCGACTCGAGGAATTATATATATTCTATAATTAGCGTGATTAACGAAAACGGTTAAAGTTTCGTTGATTGTTCAAAAATCTAAAAAATCTAACTTTGGCGGGAAAATAAGAGGGACGTAAGTAAGAAAAAGATGCAAAGTTTGGTAAAAAAAGAAAAAAAAAGAAACGTAACCTGATCTAATAAGATTTATTTTGAAAATCAAAGTCTCGGAGGTGGTTGGCGTGAAAGTACGGTAGGAGAATGGTGTTCGTGATATTGTCAGTCGGCCGAGATCGATCCGTTCGCCGCGATATAATTGAATATATCGATGGCCAGGACTCTCGGCCAAGTAACCTCGAAATTCGATGCTGGATCTGGCTGCTCGATTCGAATATTCTCGCATCGGATGTCCGACAGGTAACAGATACGCGCTTTCAAACACAGAATGTAAAGCGGCCGGTTAACCTAGAATATCTCTTGTTAAGGCAATGACTAAGAGATTCTAGCAATTAGTCGTGAATCTTAACGATCCTCCCGGTGCATCCAACCACGCCTAAGAGCCACGTAGGAGATCTATTTTAATTTATTTTAATTCAACCCGGCTAAGTTGATAGATTACAATCGGAGAGATCTTTATCTTCGATTTACGATTTTAGTATCGGATTGTTCCTCGAATAAATCTCCCAACTTGTTATTATTATAAATTATTTATATCGTAGAAAATTCTTCATCGTGTATGAAAATTTCATTTTCATATATACCCTTCGCACTAGAAAAAAGAAATATCGATTTACCATCGGCTGATATTCTCATTATTAGTCCTTGTGCTTATATGAAAATAAAATATTATATTTATACATCTTATTAAAAGATATTATTAATATAAAGAGAACGTAAGAAACTTATTATCGATCGAAATTTTCACTCCAATTCCTCGAAGAAAAAAAGAAACATCGTAAGAATATCTATTTCTCACGAATCATCTTTAACCTCACAATAAATTCACAATACGGAAAAACTTGGAAAAATTCTCGATCGAAAATAATTGGAACTTCGATAAAAAAAGAATTAATATTTATCGAAAAAGTCTCAAAATCTTGCGAGCTATCGAATGAAGATCGCAGATAGTGATGCGAGAACCAAAAAAAAGAAAAAAAGAAAAAACGATCGAGACAAGATATTCTCGACGGAGGAGGAAGGCCGAGACGAGACGCAAGAAGGCGGAAAAGATGGACGGTGGCGTGTCATTAGAGAGTGGCTGGGCCGATAGAGGAGGGATAACATTCCTGCTTCTGTCGATAGATCGATCATCGTATCGTTCTACCCTCCTCCTCCTCCTCCTCCTCCTCCACTTTTTCCTCCCGCCTGCCAGCTCATCTCTCGCGTGTTTCGAGCTATTTCTCCTGAGTAACGGCNGAACGCGCTCGTCTCGGCTCCGATCCGACGTCGGTTTTTCACCGACGATTTCTCGCGGCGCGGCGTATCGATTGTTCTATCGGCCGGTGATCGATCGAAACGCGAAGAAGAACGGAGGCCGTGGCCCGCGAGCATGGAGGATGGACCAACTCTGGGAGGAAATGAAATGGTTTTTGCTCGTCGTCCACAGTTTCCTGGGGAAAGAAGTTAACGTTACGGCACTTTTCAGTACGGGCAGAAGAAGAGTCACGAGAAAACGATACTCTTTGCTCCGGAGAGACGCGTATAGGAAACGATTTTTTAATCGGAGGTGGATCATCGGTGTAGAGAGATAAATGATTTCCTAGTGAGAACGCATTATCGTTATTTTTATTCTTTTTTTTTTTTTTCTAATCCGATGGCAGTAAAATTCGAGCCAAACTGGATCGTATTTAACTGGATATATATATATATATACAGGATGTTATTACTGTTTTATATAGATGTTGCGTTAAATCCACGTTAAAATTAGAAAAATTTATGATCAATAAACCCGAGGAGAGAGAGACGAATTACACCTGTAAACAGTTATCGTATCTAGATAGCAGATTTTTTTTTTTTTTTTATTAATTAATGGTTCGCCGCAATTGCTTGTTATCGAGAAAGTGTCAATATCATCTGCATATAAATGCTCTTTTTCTGGTGGAAAGTGCATACAAACGTGTGGAGAAAAAGGAAACATTGGAGTAAATAGAAAAGTAAAATCTCGTGTGGCTCGACGCGTTCGCGTATTAAACAACAGCGGTACAATCGATATTCTCAAATTGAATCGAATCAAAGAAGCGATATAAAAAAAAAAAAAAGAAAAAAAGAAAACGTTTTCAAAAACGAGCATACCATTTAAGCATACCATTAAAACCACCCACGCGCAAAATTAAGTCACGTAGCTGCTTCGATAAACGAAACTCTCTCTCGAAGGATCAAAGCAATGGAAACGGATCGTTCTCCCCAACTCGCTTTTCCCGCCTGCTTTTCGTCCCGTTCCTTCAGATTGCTCCATTTTGATCCCAACGTTTCGCCGTCACGCGTCGGTGCGCATCGAATTAATTAATATAGGCTGGTATCGTTCGGCCGGCAAGAAGCGAAATAGCGCCCTCTTTTTTCCGCAAAAAGGAAACAACTCCACCAGCCGGTACTCTCATTATACGAGTCGTCTTACAGAACGATAACTTTCTCGATACTGTGCCTTCTCTTTTTCTCTCTCTCTTTTTTTCTCTCTCATCTTTC
>NW_006263730.1:274750-294956 GCF_000469605.1 Apis dorsata | reverse complement strand
CTCTCTCTCTCTCTCTCTCTCTCTCTCTCTCTCTCTCTCTCTCTCTCTCTCTCGATACCTTATCGATGCAGACAACAACGAGACGCGGGGCAACGGACGATGGGCAACTCTCTACGTGGAAACTGGCCTTTACTCCTCAATGGGCTCTTCTTCCTCCGGTAGAGTTACCGCTAATCTCGCGCTGGTGTTGCCACCGCGTTTACACCAGCTGTGTACCAGTCGCGAATTAATAATTTCGAAATTATTTTTTTACAGTTTCTGCTCGATTTTTTTTCGAACTGTTACTCGCGAATAATACTTGGCGAAAATGTGGAAATGTAAATATAGTATATTTAAATAGATGAGCATGAATTTCGAAGTTGAAATTGTGATTTCATACTCGTGAGTTGGCGTTGAATTTCGATGCTGGATTTCTAACAAAAACGTAGAATATGAGGATATATATATATGTTATATTTATTTGTGTACTTTGTTCGTTCAAACATGGCGGACGTTTCTGCACGAGAGGATTCTACTATAGATATTTAGAGAGATATTACGAGAAGTTTTTATTATTCCAGATTGTAGATCTGTTTCAGATTCTTTATGTGAAATATTTAAATATACATATATATTAAAAAAACTGCAAGGATACGTAATTCATTTCGAAGAGAGAAAAGTAATTGATGGGTTTGTAATGAGTCAGTCAATTACAATAAAGATATCAGTGAGGAAATAAAAGAATCTATTATCTCTATACGAAATTAATTACCGGACGAGTTCTCGAATAAATCACATTCAATAGAAATTTCACTTACCAATAAGCAATCTCGATGGAACGATTAATGCAAATTAATCGTTATATCATTAATTATTCAATTTCGAAAACAAACCAGCCAATATCTAAGAATCCATCCATCTTCGCGGATTCTTCAATTAAAATTCCAACGCCGTAACGCTATAACGTTTCTCTTCAAATCCCCAACTCGATCCCTCTTTAAAATCAATTTCAAAATACGCATCCAATTTTTCCCCTCTTTCAAGAGAGGGAAGGGGGCTTCTTTCGAATATTGGCGATCTCGTTCGAAATTCGTTCGAGAAGGGGAAGAGGAAAATCGTACGGTCCTTGAAAACGGTCCTTGATCGGCGTAAAGCTCGTTGAAAAGGACGCGTACGCCTCGCAATTAGTGGAAATAATTTCGTCGTTAATTGCGTCACGGGCTGCCGGCCGCGTGTTTTCTCCCGTTGCGCCGTTTCTTACATGCCCCGAGCCTTTTCACAATCCGCTTTCTTGCTTTCCAACCGCGTACCTCGGCGCGATCGTATCTTTCTCGCGAATGGACGCGGCGTGGCGATGCAAAAATTAAGCGGTTTCGATCGTTGTCACGCCGCTCGTCTCGTCGCATTGTTCGATGGAGATATTTCATCCCGTAGGTGGAACAATTGGAAGGGAAAGGTTACTTGGCTGTGTGTGTGTGTGTGTAAATTCCGTGTAGCATTCTTTTCTTACGAAAGAAGAGATTTGGGATACGTTAATAGTCTTCAGGAATAATGTCTGTATTTTTTCTCTTCTTTTTTCTTTCTTTTTTTTTTAGGAAAGTCTGGCGTGGATAATAATCTGAATATTTTAAACATTTTTCAAAAAGGAGAAGAACGAGTAACCTTAATTTTCCAAGAGTCTACTGTTTCTTATACGATGCTAGTTAGCGAGTATAAGACTGCAGTAAGATCTCGATTAATCAATTTAAACGTGGAGATAAATGGATCGTTCACCGAATGATCAGAGCCAGGAAGAAAATGGCTATGAACGGAGGTAGGAATTTAAATTTCATTTCCCTTAGGCAAATTCTTTTAGAACTATAAAGATGAAAATTTGCAATAAAACTATAATAACGAGATCCAAGAATGCATTATCAATAATTTGCAACATGATAAAGTTTCGTCCCACTGTGTGCTGGCCTCGTTATCACGTTGGATCCTCGAGGAAGCGAGGCTGACACGCGTCGGACGTGATTTTGATAGATGACCACGTGCGGATAATTCACGCGCGGAAAATGCAAATGTGTGTATGTGTGTGTGTGTGTGTGCACGCGCGTACGAGAGAGAGAGAGAAAGAGAGAGACGACGAGGATCGGGCACAATGAGAAGCGTACGGCCTAGTTTCGTGGACGAGCCTCTGGATCTTGCCATCGACCAAACATCACGATGTAAATTAAGCAGTTTCTTCCTGTCTATCTGAGCAGAGTTTCGCGGGGACAAGCTCAGTTTTTCGAGGCAAGAAGTGGAATTTGCGCGCGAATCAGGCGACCGTTTCGATACGTCACGCTGCTGGGTATGAGTCCTCTGGCAACCGTAACGCAACGTTATCTTATGAAACATCTGTTTGAGTTTCTACCGTTGCTGGAGGAAATAACGTTGGCTGTTGCTGATGGCTAAACGTTTGGACTACTTCCAAAGGATTCTTTCTTCTTCTTTCTTTTTTTTTTTTTCGTTGTTAAGAATTTGAGGATATTGTTAAGAATTGATAAGAAAAAAATTGTAAATAATTTGCATCGTGACGTTTGATCAATTGCAATCATGAAATCAATTCTTTCGCTATGATCCGAGCTTTAATATGTTCTCGAAATCAATTCTAGAGCATCGAAAGAAAAGAAACGATCGATTTAATGGCTTATGAGAAATCTTCTTTCTCCTGAAAGAAAAAGAAAAAAAGAGAAATAAATATGTCCAATCCGTTCAGAAATTTGATCATCTAATCCATCTCTTCTTTGATCCTTCGACGAAAATACTGTTCGCAAATCTGGTAACACGAAAGCGTATCCAGTTGCCAAAGAAAAAAAAAAAGGAAACGTGTTCAAAAGTTTGATTACTCATCTACCTTTGAACGATTCGCCGATTCACCGAAAGAGTATCCAGTTAGCGAAAAAATTTTACCAAAGAGAAAAAAGAGGAAACATCAAAAACAATCGGAATCTGTCGTGTTTCAAACTTACACATCTTTCGACTATTCGAGTACAAAAGTGGCATCAAAGTATCGAATGGCACGAAACTGTGTTCATTCTAGTTACCAAATTGTACCAATTCTCAAAACTACCTTGATACTTCACGAAAGCGTATCCGAAGTTAGCGAAAAATTTCTAGCAAAGAAAAAAGGGAAAAAGGAGGAACGTATTCAAATACGTATGGAATACCTGCCACATGGAAAAGTTTGACCGTCCAAAGTACCGTTTTCCCAGAAAAGTTTATCGAGCGATTCCCAGCCACGAAAGTGTAGTTGAAGTCCATCCAGCTGACCGGTACCTCGGAACGGGAGCGCATGGTGGCTCGATTTTGACATATTTCCCCGTATGACCTTGAATAGCCGAAGACGCCGCGGCGGGCCGAGGAAGAAGGCGCTGGAAGAAGGACGAGTGACGGTGGCGATAGTAGTTAGCGGTAGAAAAGAAGAGGGTGAACGAATGAGGAGGAAGGAGAGAGGGAGAAGGCCGGTGGAGCGAGAGGGAGAGAGAGAGAGAGAGGAACGGCGGCCAACGAGAGACAAGACGAGGAGGGCCGATGATGGCTACGATGGTGATGGTCAGTGGTTGTATACCGGTTAAGCCGTTCAGTGCCAGGCCGGCGTCCGTCACGGTTAAACCTCGACCGCTACGCCCGTGCTCGATCTCTCGTAGACCGATCCGATCCGATCCTCCGGGATATCGCCCTTCCGCCTCACGATCGTCGCGAGATCCTTGGCCTTTCGATATCGATGCCCGCCCAAATTCGTTCATCTCCTCTCTCCAAAGAGATTGACACTCCCATCCATCGACACTCTTGTCCGGATCTCAGTGATAATTGTATCGATAACTTCGATCCGATCGCGGCGATCGTAACAATTGGATCAGTGTAAGGGGAAGCTTGGCTCCGTCCTTTGGTCATCGTTGGCCAAATATCCTTGATGTCCAAGGATATTAGAACGACAGATATATATATATACATATGTATATCTTCAATATCGTTAATCAATTTATTTCGATCCGAGCAGAAACGGAGGAATCTGCCGGAAATTAAATCCAACGGTTCACCAAGGAGGTGAATTACTCGTATTCCATCCGCCTGACTCATAGCCGAAGCCGAGCCTCTCCTCTCTCCCCTGAGAGGAGGCGTTGCAACATCGATCAACAGTTCCACAACCGCGATACACTTGGATCGACACAACTCGCCTCTGTCTGGTCACTTCGATGCTCGTTCGCCGTTAAAGAGATCGCGCGAGCTGGGAAGCCTCCCTTTCGGTTGGCGCAATAGACGGATCAGATACGAGGATGGAGGAGTGAAAATTTGAATTTGAAGGAGGCGAAGAGAAGGGTGGGAAGAGAGGGAGGAAAATTCGGGTGGTGCAGAATGGCGAGTGACACGCCGCTATCAGAAGGGGAAGCGGGAAACGAAGCAACCAGCCGTCAGGATACCAGGATTCGGAGCGAGCGCGGATGAAGTAATTACGAGGATTGACCAGTCACGGACCAGTCTGATCCCAAGGGAGATCCAGGTACTTCTTCTTCCGCGTGTCTCTCATTCTTCCGTGCTTCCTTCAGAAAATCGTGTCCGCCGATCGACCGCCGATACTCTCTTTCTCTCTCTCTCTCTCTCTCTCTCTATCTCTCGCGCCGACCAGCGCCAACCCGATCCCCCCGGTTTCTCGCCTCGCCTCGCCTCGATACAACTTCATCGAGGACGTAGAAACGAAGGAGAACGGGCAGAATTCGATCGATCGGCCGATTAACCCTTTGCGTTTACCGTCCTCTCGAGTGCCGTTAACCCTTCGACTCGATTCTGAATAAGAAAATTTGGAATGTTATTTTTATTGCGAGGTAATTTCGATTCGGTAATTGTTGCGTTAACAATTCGATTAATCTTCGCGTTTACCGCGCTCCATACTCAAGTGTCGTTAACCTTTATATTCCATTTCCAATTCTAATTCTTCGTGTGATCGAAATTTTAATTTCATCGGGACTTGTGTTTAGGTATATACATATTGGTCTTCGTTTTAAACTTTTCTTTATTGATCCTATTTTTAAATTCAAATTATTCGAGACAATTTAACGTGATTTTAAATTAACCAATTATGAGATTATGATATATTGTTTCAATAATAGAAAAAAAAAATCTTCTGAAAAGCCTTTAAATCGAAAACCTTCGAAATTTCACATTATCTGGCTATAAGATGAGACGTTAATTTTTATCCCGATCTCGTATACGATCGCTTCTGTCTTTGAACGAAGGAAGCTCCATTCAAACGTTGGAAAGCTCACAATAGAAACCCAAGACGAGCTTCTTCAGGCGTAACGTCAATAAGCTTGAAGGGTGAAAAAGAACGTCACCGTTGTAAAAGTAAAAGCGAGAATGGGACAGCCCATACCTCATCTAGAGGCCGGAGAGTTTGTCCTTTACGATGCAATCGTCTCTCCTTCGCCTGGCTGTAGGGGACACGGGAGGAAAAACGGAGACGGGGAATGGGGGAGGGAAGGAAGGAGAGGAGGCGAGAAGAAAGAGATTTTATCCGCGGAAGCAATCGCGCAGACGCGATAAAGACCCGACAATTCAGCTACCAGTTGGCGAGTCCTTGATGGCCGATGCTACGATTTCCATGCCCACTCGAATACCGTAACGACGCCGAACGTGACTTCGATCGAAAACCAGCCGCGATACGTACGTTCGTTTCCAGTTATCTATTACCGTTGTCATACTTCCGTAATACTTCTTCATCGGCCGTTAATCGCGCGTACAGCCTTATGCCTGGTCCACACCGACCGGTTTAAAGGAATCGAGAGAGAGAGAGAAACGAGGCTTGTCGATTTTTCCAACGATCTTCGAATTATACTTTCAATTAGATTTGAATTTTATTAAAAAAAAGAAAAGAAGAATTTGAGATGATCAGGTCTAAGAAATGAAAGATTCTTCTTTGGGAAGAATAGGGGAGAAGAAACGTGTGTTCTAAATTAAGGTGTCAAAAAAAAGAAAAGTGTTACGCCAAGAAAGTTTCAATTCTGAGAAACGTGTTCTATAATTATGCATCATCGTTTTTGAGATTTGTGCACGATGGATATACAGGGTATGCATTGTACGGGGGATCGAAAAACTTGGATAAAGCGGCAGAGATCAAAAGGAGCAACATGTTGCCACGAGATAGGCTAGGCAAAGTTACAAAAGGGTTCTTCTCTGTCCTCCTCGTGGAAGTCCACTTTCGTCTTCCGTGTTTCGATCGAACGGTGTTGTTCGTTTTGCGTGTTGCTTGGAAATGTTCGTCCCGTGTGTCTCGAATAAGCCGAGATAGCATCTAAACGTGCCAGTTACCAGGGACGTAAACTTTTCAATAT
The DNA here is from genome assembly GCF_000469605.1 of Apis dorsata. Classification (NCBI taxonomy): domain Eukaryota; kingdom Metazoa; phylum Arthropoda; class Insecta; order Hymenoptera; family Apidae; genus Apis; species Apis dorsata. The sequence goes on along the minus strand of NW_006263730.1, from coordinate 288,624 downwards.
ATTTAAAAAGAGAGCGCGAAAAGTGATCGAATTGCACGCATTTATTTTTAAAAAATAAAACTTCAAAACTTTCGTTTCACTTTCGCAGCAATAACATTTTGACGATCGGCAAAAACCGTTCAATGTAAGCGCATTTCGTTTCAACATTAGAAGAATTAAAAAACACATATATTTCTGCTTAAAAATTGTAGATGTAACTATATTTGAAAAGCAAGAAACGTGTAGAAATAATCAAATCAATTGAATCAAGGAGACGCATAAATGGATAACACGCGTAAATAATTTGGTCCAAGTAAGTTATAGTCATATGGCGCTAGTGTCGCGTTATAACGACGATATAATTAGAATATTAGAGGAATTTCAATCGAAGGTGTTTAGAAATTCTCGATAAACCTCGATTTCGTGAAGGAAAGCAGAAAGCGTTAGGGAAAGTGACGCTTGAAGAGTGAACCAGAAACATGGTCCAGTTATTAAAAGCAAAAAAGAGTGAAGTTAGTGGCGCACGTTGTCGTTCGGCAAATCGGCTTCGAAGTTAACTTTCGAGTTAATTATCGAGGGAATCGCGATTCTCCAACGGTGTAAAACGGGCATTAGCCACGAAAGCTCTCGAGGCTCTCGAGGGAGGCGAAATAGTGTGGACGTGCACGTTTATAGATAATACGGTTGCACGGTAAATTTGCCTCTGTCTTGAAACGAGCTATCAGTTTCAATTGGCGTGTCGTATCGTGACCCGACATTTCTCCCGTTCGTTCCAGTAGCCGAGTATTGTCATTATCGACCCGTTCGATGTACCGTAGCGTTGTTAAGACGCGGATAAAATAAGTGCTATTACTTTAATTGTGTATACTAAATTGCTGATTCGCCGATTACCGATGCATTAGGACGTTCAATTGCGTGACACGCTCCCGATATTTCGTATTCAACCGTTTCGGTCATCGAGTTTTCTGCTCGACTATGGCGGAATCGCGTATAAGTATGCGAGCATCGTCCTGGTCAATTCCTGTTTCTTTACTTGATTTCGAAGAAAAAAAAAGAAAAAAAAAATCTATCAAAAAATCAAACAATATCGTCGAAGATCTCATCTTGAAATCCGTCAATTATATTCTAATCGTCCAATTGAGTCAAAGAGATCCCATAATCCTCAAGTTTAGGACCTAACTTTCAAAAAAATCTCGCCGCACTGTTACTAAAATTTCTCATCCGCCGTGTCTGTCCATCGAAGCGAAAACTGGCGTGGACAATCGAGGATGGGCATTTCTGAGGACAGGTCCACGTTTCCACGAGACGTCGTCCTCGATCATTTCTGATCGATCGAAAGTCGTCGATCGCCTCCGCTTCTCAGGAAGTTGGCGTTATCTCGCCTCTCTTCTCTCTCTCTTTCTCTTTCTCTCTCTCTACGCGTGCAACGGGATCTCCACGGCTCGATTTTCGCGTCTACCATCTCGAAAAACCACCTCGACTCGTCCAAATCCGCGACCGTTTCGGCCGCGGAACGAAAGATGGTCGCGCACTTGTGCCGGTTTCCTTTTATCTTTTATCGTTGGAAAGAATTTATCGTTTACCGATAAAGTGTCTTCGTTTAATGGGACACCGTTAATGAGAGACATCCTGGTCGACCGTGAAATTTCAGGCACGTGAGCTACCGTGGAGAACACGCGGTCTGCCTCATCCGATTTTTCTCCCTTCTTTCTTTTACTCACGGGTTTGATAACTGGTTCTGTCTCGCGATAATTATATCAGTCTACGGATAACGGGAATAGAATGGAGATTGGCGAGAGAGGGTTCTCACTATTTTGCATCCGATAAAATTACTTCGAATCCCAAATTTTCCTCCTGGTTGTTTCCATTTCGCCAAACTTTGATGAAAACTTTGTAAAATAGTATAATTTGTATACCTAGAATTTATAAGAATTTTTTTTTTTTAGATCGAGATAATCTTTAAATAGCAATCGAATCGCTACATTTTTTTAAAAAATAAAACTTTCGAATTTTCGTTTCACTTTCGTAGCGTAACGATTTTTGATCGATCGGCAAAAACTTTCACTTCAACATTGAAATTAATTAAAATATATATATATATCTGTTTCAAAAATGTAGATGTGATAATATTCGAAAAAGTAAACAGGTGGAAATAAATTTAACTTATTCGTAACTGATCCATCATTTTTTGAAAAATGTATCTCTGCAACAATTCATTATCCGGATAATTGCATAGCAGATCGAGGATGTATCGAAGCGTCCGCGAAATATACGTGCAATCGCCTCGTCTCGGCTCCCAAAAATCGATCCTCGATCGGGTCGCTTAACGGCAAGCGGCGAACCAGCCAATGAAACAGTTTATTAGCTGGGTGTGCTATCTGGTATCGGGCAACCGGGCAACCGATACTCGGTCGTCGTGGGCTTAATGCCCGCGTAGCGGATTCGTTGCGAGCTTGGGACGGAGTGTGTACGGGAAACTGGTCTCCGCGGTTCTCTATGAATAGAATTAATGGACGGTGATACCGCGGTTAATCGTCGCCGAAGAGAGGAGACTCCGAAGACCGAAGCGTGAATGACGAGCAGAGATATCGCAAAGATATCCGTTTGGTAAAAATTTTAATTGTTCGCCGTGGATGATCACCGTTCGATCGAACCAATAAATTTGCGATTATTATAGAATATGGGCGAATCTCTCTTTTTCCCACATTTTTTTTTAATCTTGGTGGGTTGTTAATTCGATAGAAATTGGCGGTAAATTTGACATCCGATTAATATAAGTAGCGATCGAAGAAGTTCGAGTAGCTTTCACGTTCGTTTAAAATCAATTTTCTCGGCCATTCTTGAACGTAACCCATTGTTGGTCTCATCCACGATCTGATAGTGGGCATGGTATGGGATACGGTAGCGAAACACGCGTCGATATCTCCTCTTCCTCTTCACGGTTCTTCGCCTCTCTTTCCGCGATTGAGTAACTGTACATCATCGACAGCCGTCTAAGCCGTGCTCGCATCACCGAAACGAAGCGGAGCAAAAAGCCATATCTCGGAAATAAGATGGGGGAATTATGAATGCCACGGGTCAGTTTATTAAGAGACATAAATCGCGCAAAAACCGGTGGCTAATTACGATCCAATTTTGCCCAGCACCCCACGAGGCGATTAATAGTTGTAGGTAGGATGCCATCTTCAATAACGTCTAGTAATCCATTCTTTAATAGTCCGTGTTCTTATAGATCATTTTCAATCACGCATCCCTCCCGGTATTAACTCTCCGGCGCCAGAGATATTTACATTCTTCACTGTTCGAAAAAATAAAAGGCAATTTTATTTGAGAACTGGAATATATGCTTTTATAAAAATAATGCCTTAATAAATAATAACAATAATAAAATAATTCAGTGCGCGTTCGTCCCTCGCGCATGCGCGATTCTTTCGATCGAAAACAATATGGCGTGTTACGAATGCAAAAATGTCTCTAGGAAAAAAATAGCTAAAAAAACTTAATTGAAATACGATAAATCGATGAATCTTTCTTCAAGAAACGAGGATATTTTCGATTGATAAACGAGACGAGGCGTAGAAAGCAAACAGTGAAATTGGGAAGGAGGATTTGATCGGCGTGAGAATGGACGGTGGTACACGATCGATATGTACGATATGTACTCGAAAGCGAACAATCTTTCCCATGAGAAAGCGGTAACAACCAAATTCCAGGCTGACGAACTCAGCCTCTTCTTCTGCTCCCCTTAATCATCCTCCATTTCCTGCAAAAGCCGTGCTACGCCCGCTTGTTAAAACTCCGCGAACGCCTTTCCTTGGTCGGCGAGTGAACAAGCCAGGAAAGACATAAATTAAATTACCGCGGTATCAAGCGGCTCTGCCTGCTACAGATAGGGATCACTCGTGAACTGGGAAACCGATGATTTGGCGGGGCGTTACGGAAGAGCAGAGCCTCACAGCGAACGACAAAGAAAGGCAAAACCGATCTCGTCGAGGATTAGACAGAGGAATGGACAGGGAAGGACAAAGGGGATGAAGAAATCTCTCGCTTCTTTATCCTTCGAAACGATCGAGACGAATTTCTCGAATAATGACACCGATCCGTGAAATAGAGACAGAGTTGTCGCAATTGCTAATCTCAATCCATCATCTTATTAGTCTACAGGGCGTCATCTTCTCTTAAACCGCAATTTAATTCCTTCTCTTTATACTTTATAGGCGATTTACGTAATTATTGACGATCATTCCTCTTCGTTCCATTCACGATCGGAAATGTATAACATAATGCATTTTTTTCTTACTAAGTATTTTTTAATTCGGATAATTGACGTTCTATACATTATATCTCGAATGTATTCAAATTTGAAAAGAGTTTCTTCTCTCTTTTTATATATATAGTGGCTGTAAAAATTATTGCGTTTACACATCAACGTAATTAAATACGAGCATATTACATTTCCTATCGTTTAAAATTCTCTTTCATTACTGTCCAAGTAAAATATATATTTTACACAGGATTAAAAAACATTTCGTTGGAAAATAGAATAATTTCGTTTTTACGCGTGATACTTATAAGATTATAGAATTTCAAGACTTTTTCTCATGGTCGAAAAAGACCCATTGACGAGGAAGAGGGAGAGGGGGGCCTTTGTCCCCGTTAGGGAGGGCCGGTTAATTGGTCGGTTAGTGGGTTAATTGACGCGTTCTTAATCAGCCATCGAGTCATCACGAGGGATAACGAGGTTAAATTGCGGTTGGCTCCTTCTTCAAATCTGACCTCCCTCCTTCCCTCGACCAACGTTGTTGGACCAACGCGGCTCACAATAGAAAGGCGCGTTTAACGCCTCCGCGTTTAAAGCGTAACATCGGCCTTCTCTCCACCGTTTTCCAGTTCGCTACTATGGGATATTTTCGCGGTAAGAGAACGATTAAACGTTGTGGAAATGGGAACGAGAGTCGCTGTGATGATAACCCAAGCCACTCGTTACGGAACATTTGTTTGCGGAGGGGGAGGAGGAAGGGAGCACACGGTTATCGTATATGCACAATCTCACGGAAATTAGAATTAATGCCCGTGTAATGAATCGTGTCACCGTGCACGTGAGACGTCGATGAAACGTATACTTATATCGGGTTGTATCGGTCGCCCGATGTTTATGCAAATTGAAATGGAAGAGAAATGGAAAGATGGAGATCTGTTTAAGCCTTTGAAGTAATAATAAGTGATGCGTGCTACGAGTATATATTGATACACCTTTCGAGTTATACGGTTTTTATACGGTGCTATCCATTGACAGGGATCGATCGATTCTAAAAGGTATGATAATTCTATTCTTTCGAATAGAATCAAATGATTTTTTTTAAAAACTTTAAAAAGAAATATCGTTTCTTCTGATCGATATAATCTGGTGATATTAAATGTCGTAGAGATAAGGACGCTTGTCTCTTGACTCCAGATCGAGTTTGAGGACCGTTTTCCCGCCGTATGAACCGCTTGTCCTATAAGACAGTACAATAGAGTGTGGGCCGTGGTACAAGTTTCGTAGCATGCGAGAAGATTCATTCACAGGCAAGGTTTGTTCGCTCGTTGTTGCGAACTCGTGTCTCTGTCGTAACAGAATGACGCGAGAGAAATGGAGATAAAAGGTTGGAGATAAATTTAAACAGGCTGTGGGAAAATCGGATCGAATCTGGTAATCAGTTTTTTCAAGTTTAAGATATTATCTTTTCTCGCTTAAAATTATTACGAAACAATAGCTATTTGTTTAATTAACTTTCTTTTGCGTCACACCGATTTCTGCAATCGCTCTGCTCTAAATTGTTGCATTTAAATTTTCAAAAATTAGAAAATTTATCGATTTTTTTTTAGATTAATCAAGACTCGATCATTATTGCATCGAATTGATTTTTATTTTTCGAAAGATGTCTTCGATTCGAGGATTTATCTTTTCGAAGGATTAAAAAAATTGAAACGCTTTCGTCATTTCAGAGGTGGAAAAATTATTCGATGCCACGATGTTAATTATCCATGGACGGCCGAAAACGCGAGCATAAATTTTAATGGGCGCTCGTTCACGAAATCCCGTCACGTAGAGATCCCGGCACGTGTTTAGGAAGTCGCTAGAGAACCACGAGCATTATGAAACCTCGTCGCGACTATGAATGTTAATGGGGGGCTCAGCGGCGGCCACGTTTACTATCGCCGTTGCAGAAAGTACAAACAGAACTGGTGTACTGCATCCGCGCCACGATTTCAACGATTGCTCTTGTCCAATGGCCGCCGCGAATTCACGCGGAAGCTTTTCGCGCCAGCACGATTTTTCGTGATGAAAATTTGATATTTTCGCTCTCCGTTACGAATAGAAAATTTGTATCGTAGATATTCGTTGAAGATTCGTTGATAATTGATATAAAAAAAAAATTCTGAAGAAATTTTGAATTGCGTTATAAAATGTCTCGAATATTTTATCTCGATGAAATTGCGGGAAAAGGATCGAGCAATCGTTCGACGATCGAAAATATGTACTCCAAAGATCGATCGATTGAATAACGATTGATAACAAGTTCTGAAAATTGAATACGAAGCACTCGATACTTTTTTATCTCGAAAATTCGATCCATTCGAAGAATTGCATTGTATTGTATTGAAGAAAGATTGAAGGAAGAATTTACTTATAAAATTTATATCCCTAAAAATAAAGTTTCGTGAATATCGAGCTGGCTCGAGAAAAAGAATTGATAGAATAATAATTGAGAAAATTTAATCCTCGACTGGATGAGAATCGATGGGGCGAATAGTTTAGATAAATTCCAAGAGATAAGACTTACGATCGGATAAATCCGTCGGATCAGTAGGTCGTGTGGTGCGTGTACTTTTTGCCGTGCACGGTTTCTCGCGATGTCTGGTCGGCCAGGAAACACCTAAGTCAGCGACAGTTTTATACTCTTTGCTTCTTGACCTTGCCCCAGAGAGGCCACCGATCGGAACACTATTCGAAGCATGTAGGGTAGAGCAGTAGTTTTCTTTCCTCACCGGCGGACGCTTAACGGTCCAAGCCGATCGGATCGCCTACCGAGGTGTATCCTTGAAGTATCTTTAGTGTGACCAACCTGCGAGAACGATCAATCTGTTGCTCGCGTAATCTTCATCTCGCCGATTACATACAGCTCATCCCTCTTTTTATTATTATTGTGAAATATTTTTAAATATTAATCGTGGCGTTCAAAATTTTTCAAATTTCGCTTCGATCAGAAAATTCCTTCGAAGGAACAACAATATAACAAAAATCTTGACATCAGCTCAGCCTTTAATTTTAACGATTCTCCAACAATAAAGTTTGAAAAGAGTTTCGATGAAAAATCTTGAATTCGAGTCGAAGGGGAAAAAAGAAGACATTTGGATAGACGGATGTTTACAAAGAGGATATCGAGATCAATGGAAACGAGCGGCGAAAAATCGTGTGCCGGATATGTTCCGCGTGCTCGCGGTCAACCGAGTTCTCGTTGCCCTGAAATATGTGTCACTTTTTGCGGGCGCTCGTGCGGGAGACGTGGTAACACGAGACCACGGCCCAGTTCCTCTGCAACCGCGAGGGACACACGCACTCTATCTTCCTCGATCGTTCCTCTTCCCCGACAACTAACTCTGCCTTCCTTTCCCCGCCTACCGATCGCTCCTCTCAGTTCCCTATTAGATAGTTCGATCGATCGATCGATCGTGATCGATCGCATCGGGTTCGAGGTATCGAAACAAGGTCTCCTCGAACGAAGGTATTGAAAAGATAATTTAGAAAATAATTTAGAGGATTTTTTATACAAATTCAATTTTCAATTTTTAATTAAAATTAAAAAAGGCGTTTCCAATTCATTTTCCGGATATTATAATGGATAGAATGTTTTTATTTGAGTTTCTTATAAATGCATATCTAATTACAGATAATTATCAAGTATTGTTGGATAAAAATTTTTTAAACTTTTTAAAATTCCCTTTACAAAATTTTGATCGATAAATAACGAGGAATTGAAAAGTGTAGTTTGTCGCTACGCTCTGAAAGAACGTATCTTTCCATATGAAAAATGCATATATAAAAGTTGGAAGAATAAGAAGAAACGTTTTCACGCTTGTTAGAAACAAGTTTCGTCCACGATCCACCAGCTCGATCTCGACGCTAGCAGTTTCCTATAAAAATTCAAATTTCGTCCCATATCCAGGACGAACAAGTTGCGTAAGAAGCTCGTTCCGAGCCAGTTTCGCTTCAGAAAACTTTCGTTTTCGATCGATAAACGACGCGGAAGGAAAAATAGAAATCGAAATTGCGCCTCTGCGAAATCCATCGAAATCGTAAGAAGAGATTTTCCATTGTAAGGGAAGTACGGGGCGAAAGAGAAGCGAGATAAGAGGACGAGAACAATATATCAATATTGTTCCCATCTCCTTCCTTTCCTCCCTCTATCGAAACTTTCTAGAATATCCAGGTTATATTCCAAAGCTGAAACCGAACGTCGATACTTGACAAACTTTCCTCACTTCGTAGAACTTGGAAAATATTCATCCTCGATATCCTTGAATTTTTCTTCCTCGATCAAATTTTATCTATCTCCCCGTTGCAGAATTATTGAATTAACCTCCGCTTGAGTTAACCCAATCCCAGCTCAGCAGACGCATTACAACTTGTAAGTAATCCATATCTCCATTGCGAAAAAATAGGATTAAAATTCGTGAAAATCGTGGTCTCTACTTTCGTTCGACAATTAAAAAGTTACGCGTGGAACTTAATATCCGCGATAAGATAAAGAGAAAATATTCTAAACGTGGAAGAGATCTTATTAAAGATCTATAAAGAAAGGAATCAAAAAAAAAAATAATCACGATAATAATATATGCTCGAACTTTCGATGTAAAGATCTAGGAAGATAATGTTGCGAGGGACAAAGAGACAAGCCCCCAGAAAAAGAAGAGGAGGGGGAGCAGCCATCGCATCCCAGACCCATTTAGAAATCACTCTGTCTGCGGCGAAGGCAGTCCGGAAATACGAAATTGATGTTTGCATACCACTCGTTGGATCGATCGTCGTCGCGTGTCCCCCGCTAGTGATTTCCAGTGGCAGGGATAGCAGGTCTGCAAGTAGAATCAGCCATCGTGCGTACGGCACTCACCACGATTTTCTCTCCTGCTGGCATCATCCACGGGCTCGCGTGACCCCTCCTCGTGAAACGAAGAGATTGCGAACTTTCGTATCGTCTATCGATCAAACCGCCCACGCAATATATATATATCATAATAGCGTGGTAACACAATGTCCATTCCTCGATGGAAATGAGATATCGCGGTCGATATAGAGTTGAGACGTTCCATTCGTTGAAAGGAAATTTTCATCGATGCCTTTTCGAACGAGTCTGATTGGATTAATCTGTTATCCGAATTAGAATTGGCTTTCAATTACGTATGTATAATTAATTAATTAATTAATTAACAGGATGTATTCAGATGCGGTAAATAATAAAAAGAAACGAGGTAAATGAATGGAAATTTTATTTATCTGTGAAGGTAAAAATCTTGATATATTAAGGGTACTATCAGTTTTCGAGTTATAGATACGGGAAAAGTATTATTCGTACGATTATATTATATTTTGATCCAACTTTCTCCGATTGAAATATAACACTTAACGTTTTACGATAGATCATTTTACGTACGTATTTCAAAGTAATTAAAATTGTACACACCTTCAAATCGACCAAATGAAATTCCAATTGCAAAAAGTTCCATACAATCTTTACGGCTATACGAATTATATTCTGAAACATATCGGAACACGGAAGTTAATTAGCAGTTAAATGGATTGGATAAAGTAACAGACGCCATTTCGAGGATAATAAATCTTGGTGGCATACGAAAAATAAGCGTTTCTCGCGTTCAGTGTCATCGAATAGCCGGCACGCGATCGGGCAGAGGGAAGAAAAAGAAGAAGAGGAAAAGGAAAAAGAAGAGGAAGAAGAAGAAGAAGAAGAAGAAGAAGAAGAAGAGGAGGAGGAGGAAGAAGAAGAAGAAGATCGAAAGGCTTTCGCGTAAAACGACGGATGTAAATCAAGTCGAATCGAGCGTGATGGGTGAGCTTTCTTCGAAAGCGTGGCCGAGGCGAGTTGGAAACATCGGCCGGGTTGATTTATGTGGCGTGAAACGTGTTGACACACGGCCCAGGCCACGTCGAATCAATGTTTTGAGACTAAACGATTCGCCAGGAGCGCGTAATCCCTTTCCCCTCCGTCTCCGTCCCCGTGATTCGCTTAAAATGATAATGAACGAACGGCCGAGCCGAGAAATATCACCTGTATGGACACTCGTGGCCGATAGACCGAGACCACTTTGCATTCGAACGTTCCACCTGCGGAAGCGCAACAAGCTCTTGAGATCTTCGAACGCTTGTATATTTTAATATTCGAAAATTAATCTTTAGATAGATGGTATTTAAGGAAGTGATAAAACATGGTATTTTGTTTGTGAAAAATATCGTGTTTAAGGGAATAGGAGGAAATAAATTTTGATTGATCTTTGAAGTAATGTTATTTCGGATATGTAAAAGCAGATACTCTACACCTCGATACGAGCTCGAGATTGATCACATATACGTGATATTCCTTTGCGAAATTACAGCAGTTCGAAAATCGGTAATTTTTTTAATTTTAACTATAGATTCTCGCAAGCAATTATACCATACACTTCCAATAAATTAATTAATTGTCCAATAATTGTCTATTGCACATTTATATCCCAATACGAAATCTATTCTTACGATTTACTGAAAAAAAAAAAAAAAGAGAGAGACCTCTATAAAAATTCCTTGGACATTCTTCGACTCGATGTATACTCGATATACACAACACCCTTCGTTCCATTCAACGTTGGAAAGGAAGCGAGAAATCGATTTGAAGGAGACGCAAAAGGTTTCGCAATGGCGCAGAAGTTTTTATCGGATATCGATTTTGCCGAGGATCCGCGGACGGAGCCAACATCCACTCCCCGTCTGGCGTGTGTCGCCTTCTGAAATACGAGACTCGATAAAACCGCATCCGCCCGATCGAGGCAAAAAGCGAGCAAGGGATCGTGGTCGACTGTGAATCGGTGTCAACGAGACAAATTGGCCGAAAAAACGAGCGAGAAAGCACCCGAAACTCAGCTCGATGACCCGGTATGCGAAACCAGAATTTGGTATCCAGCCCCCTCTCTATCTCCCTCTCTCCTCCCCTCCTTCCTTTTCCCTCCTCCTCCTCCTTCTCCCCCTCCTCCCCGGGATCAACAATCGCGCCGCGTTTTTCTTCGCGCGTCGAAGGTAGGGTGCACCTGCTACCGATTCAATTACGTACGTACATGTGTGCCCCATGTGTTTTACGATCATCACCGACTTTGCTTTCGATCGCTAACGAAACGTGACGAAACGTGGTATATAGTTGCAAAAATTTAGGGGAAAAAGCGAGAGCCGAGACAATAATTTTTTAACTGGATGGAAATTGAGAATTGGATGTCTTTGTTTTTGAAGACGAGAGATATTAGCTTTTTTTACAGAGGTTCTAGAGTGAGACGAAATGTTTAAGGAATGTAAAATAATAAGAATTTTTATATCTTGAAATTACACGAAATAATTCTTCTTATTGCGTAAAGAAAAAAGAAATAAAATGGAATCGTTTTATCGATTGATTGTAATCAATTTGGAGTATAAACGTTCTAATAATAATTCTTTCGCGTAATATCGAAAGGGAAAGAAAGGAATGGAATCGGTAGAGGAATTGACCTAAACGGAGGAGAGAATATCGGGTACTTCAACTACAAGGCGTGACTAGGTTTCCCGCATTCTCACGTCGAAGTTCCAGCGCCGGGCTGGAAATCCTGTTAAATCAATACCCTAATTGACCGAAGCGACTCGTGTGTAAACGCGCGTGAACGCGTACGTACGCAGTTTCGCGTAATATTCAAGCATCCGTGGAAACGTTGGCAAGTTGGCCGGCATCGAGCGTTACGCGATATCTTGCGTTTTACTACCGTGCTCTTTCGTTTATTTGCATAATAGTCGCTGATGACCCGTCATAAAGACACACACACCGCGGCGTATGCACCTCGCCCTCTTCCCTTTCCTCCCCTTCCGTCACTTCCATTCAACGCGACGTAACCTTTTTTTACGTAACCAAGTTACATTTCCAATCTTTACTCACCGCCTTTCGTCTTGCCTTCGTTCTCTCGCTCCGCGAAACTTCAAATTATACCTGTATCTCTATATATCCAGATTACATCCATATTATCTCTATATTATCCATATTATCTATATATATATTCCAAAGTATGAAACATTTTTCGCTATGTCAATTTTGTTTGACAATGAATGCACAATAGTATATGGATAATATTATCACAGCGAAAAATCCTCTGTAAAACTTGGATGATGTTTGGAGATATTTTTTGGGAATAGGAAAATTTGTTTTTTTTTTTTTCACCAATTTATTTTTCTGACGCGAATAATAATTTCCAGGTAAAATTTCTCGAGAGTTTTCGATAAGAGGCGACCCTCGCGTCAAAGTCAAAGGACAGAAAATCGATGGCCTCTTATTAACACAATAAGTCAAACTCGATGCACGGCATTCGTCACGATCAAGCACGTGCTAACAAAGGGGTCGATTTAATTGAATCTCCGCGGACCCCACCCACAGCGGGACGAGAGCACCACGGGCGATCCATTGATTTTCCACGCGTACACCACACTGACCTCCTCCACGGACGCCGATATTACGCCGCCATTGAATTCAGGTTACCGCGCGGCGTGTACAGGCTCATAAGACGGCGGACGCAAAAATTATGAATCCCGTGAAAGGTTTCTAGTACAAAGGCACGGCTGAACGGTCCAGTGCAATCGCACATTTCATTAAACCGTTACAGTGTGACGAGTTCTTTCGACCGGGATATAGAAAGGAGCGGTGTGCGCGATTGTTGCGCCATTCAATTTCGTTCCAGTGATATAACGTTATGAAAAATCAGGCGTTGATATTATACGTGGATCGAATCGTTGGAAATTCTCGTATTTTCCTCACTTTGATCCTCCATTCTGAAATGGAGTAAGCCCGGAGTAAAAATATGAGTGAGATGTGGATGCGGAATATATGTGTGTGTATGTATATGTATATGTGTAACAAAAGGGATAAGAATAACCGGAATAAATTAAATTTCAAGATAAGAACGATGAAATGCGAATCCGTTTTATGCACGTTTTTGTTTTATCTATATCTCGACTCGGGAAAAAGAGCGCGGTAAAAATTTCCGTAAGATTAAAAAATTACTCGAAATCTAAGTTCAAAGATAATCGCAACAACTTCAACTTTAATCTTTAATGAATTATTTTTCCAATTATTATTGATTCAAAAAATGAATGAAGAGCGCAAGAAAAAAATATATAAAACGAAGGGGGAAATCCAAAGAGAAAACAGATATCGGGGATAACGATCGATTTCGCTTCGTTTCCCGATCGAGAGCGAAAATGTGACCTCGGAATCGTACTTTGGCACCTAGCCAAGGCGCGCGAGGAACGCTTGGCATTAGCCACGCTTATTAGTAACAGAAAACCGAGGAGTGCGCGAGCAACTGTGTGCAACGGCGCATCGGAAATCGGCGGGGAAGGGAATAATATGCGGAGTCGTACAGGTGTTGTAACCCGTGGACGCGCACACACGGCCGAGTCCCCCGATGGGATCAGAGAAGAGTTTTGCAATTGTGCCACCGGTGGAAACGCTTGTGCAATTTGCATGATTCTCGAGGATTAACCTTGCGCGCGTACACAATACCCTGGATGTCCGTTCTTCTGCGCCACGAATTATTTTTCCTACTTTTTCCAGAGATATAGCGCGTTAACCGCT
>NW_006263730.1:272662-274523 GCF_000469605.1 Apis dorsata | reverse complement strand
TTTTTTTTTTTTTTTTGAAAAGAATCGCGCGTAGAAATATTACGCTTTGTAAAATTTTTCTCTTTTTTTTTCTGCGAAATCTAGATTGTTGTTGAGACGTTAAATCGATTTAAGTGGTTATTTATTGAAAAAATATATTGAAAATATAAGACGAATATAGGATTTTCTAAAATTTCTCTACTTTCTGAGAAAATTAAATTTTTTTTCAAGTTTCTGGAATTCCTAGCTAATTTCTGGATTGGATGTAAATATGAAAAGTAAAATTTTATTTCAAGTTTTGAATTAATATTTTCGAGATAATTGAATTAATTAAAATTCGTCGATCACATATTCTTCTCTTTATATATATCCAATTTTGATTTTCTCAAAAAATCACAAGAATTTGAAATAAAATCTCTACTTCAGACACAGAAAATATCTTCAATATTGAAAATTAATCCGTTTTTAGAACTATCCTTGACGTCTCTCTCTCGAGATCATCTGTCAAAACTGTTAATTTTTCGTATTTAAATAACGAGATATCCGGCGAAAAAATTAGATTTAAAAAGATTTCAATTTTTCACACGACGAACGATGAATTGAAAATCAATGGCCATTAATTTTTAATCTAATATCTTATTCCTTCAAATAAAACTTCATATCTCGGATTAAAAAAAAGTGGGAGGGGGGATGGAAGAGGTTCAAACACCTGTATCTAACTGATGTTTCCGATTTCAGGGATCAGGATGCGGTGGATCGGTTACGTGGCCACAATTCTCTGGTGGTCGGGCATCGCCAGGTCCCTGAGCACGCTGAATCGAGGTCACAGTCAGTAATACTCCTTTTGGTGGTTTTAAACCCAAGTATTTCAGTCACCGCCGCGTTCCTTTCCTCGTGTCTCCCCGACTTTCTTGGTTGGACCACTTCCTTCGCCCATGAAACTCTCTCGCGTGCTTTCGAACCAGAACTGGCCATTAATCGGATTCCCTTCGTTTTAATGCTATGCCTGACGTCCCGCGTATTTAGATCGACCCATCTCTCTCTTTCTCTCTTTCTCTCTCTCTCTCTCTCTGGCCTCTTCTCAATTTCCAAGTAAATAACAGTTTCCATCGTTTGTACAAACGGATACTTAACTCTTTCGCAAAAAAGTAGCCAGTTCTGGTTTGACCCTCCCGTCGTTAAACGTTTCCTCGTTCCTCTACCCCTTTCTCCACCCGTTCCCTCGTGTTTCTCTTTCCTCCCCGTGAAATGTGTAACGCCTAATTGGAAGAAGGAACTCGGTCAAGGTGCAGCTCGGTCGTGTGCTCGAGCAAGTGAAAAAAGAAAGCGAACAAAGGGTTCTTCGACTAATTTCTTTCCTTTCTTCTGCGGGCGAGAAAGAGAGAGGGGAAAAAGAGAGATGGAAAAGCTTCTCTTTCTCTCGTTAATTCCACGGATCGGAATGGAAGATTCTGAACTTTGAAAATTGTTGACCGATGTTCCGTATTTAAAGTGTCTACGCAAGCACGACAAATATTCGAACCTCCTCGATATTTCTCGTATTAATAGCGGATTAATATTTTTAATTTCGATAGATCTACCATACGTTTATCGATGTGATATAGAATCGTTGTGTACATAGAATCGTAACGAACGAACGGAACGTAATTACCCTGCCGAGTATCGTTGCTCGTTTGTGAACGAGGAGCCGGTTTAATATCCCCCCGTTTGATTACTAGCCGGGACAATGCGGGAAACCGTGCATCAGCGAAAGAGAACGATCCCTGTGTTAATCATCCGCGACACAGAAACCGATGTGCCGTTTAATATCCCGCCAAACACGACGGGACGTGTTTGACGTTTACCCTTTTTCGCGACTCTGTTGGAAACGAACTCTGTTGGA
>NW_006263730.1:267195-272655 GCF_000469605.1 Apis dorsata | reverse complement strand
ATATTTGTAACGATTATTGTCGATTCATGATGAAAAGTTCGAGGCATTTATCTTTTTTTTTTTTATATATATTTCGAAGAAAACAATCTTGTAATGTTTGATATCTTTTTTTTTTTTTTTTTTTCATAAAGTTTGTTTCAAGAAATTATTATTCGATCTAAACGGAAAAGGATCTAAAGGAAATGGAATTTGTCGAGAAGCAAGGTAGTATTGGTTAAATGAAAAGTGTATATTACGTGGATAATATATGCCTTAAGATTACTGGGGAACTTTATTCAATTTAAAAATAAATTTTATACTTGTCCTTTTTTTAACCAGAACCAGTTTCACAGGTGATCGCTGATGTGAAAACATCGGTAGTAATAAGTGGTCAAGTTTTTCACGACATGCATTAATTACTATATTTTTGTGAAAAACGTAACTTTGATGAATCTCGAAACGGTATCCAATTAGGCTGAGAATGATTAGTCAAAGTACACGAAAATCAATATAATAATACCCTTCGTTACTTGAAACCAATACAATAATATCCTAATTGCCTCAAATCGTAATAAGTGAATCCACCACGAATCTTCGGCCCATTGTGTTCCCTCTGCTGTGAAGACGAACGTCGGCCACCGATAAAGTTTTTCTTTAATTAACGCCGCTCTTATCGGGAGAAAGCGAGACCGTGAAGGTAGAGAACCGCGGCAATTTACGTCGGCTTACGCGCTCTTACTGTCTCGGTTAACGACCTGGCCCAGGTCTACGTACTCTCGTACACTTGGACGATCGACCGCACCGTTTTTCCTTTCTTTTTTTTTTTTTTCTTTTTTCTCTCTCTCTCTCTCTTTCTCTCTTTATCTCCTCCATTTTTGTTCGTCTTTCTTTTTTCTCGCGCGTGTGTCCCTTCGGCTTCACACGAATATCCTCTCCCGACGAAAGGGCCACGCCGCACTTTCACTGAGAAGAAACTGGAGGAAAGATTCTATCGAAAGGTTGGGACGTTAACAACGCTCCAATTACCGAACTCGATCCAACAGCGGTACCGGGCCCGGTTAATTAGCGATTCGGCCGAAATCCAAAAGAGAATCGCTCGGTCGGTAAGTTATCGATCCGGACGGTTATTCCCCGAACACGAGGGAAACGATTATTCTTCGAACGACGCGACCTCGAGGTTCCCAGGATGCCGTTGTTAATTACGGAGGTGCATCGATATCCGTTTAAACGGTGGCTTATCACGCACCGCGTGGTCATGTAGGTCACGTGGAATCGTATCCGGAGATGAAGGAACAGACGTCGATTAAATTCGTGAACCACTCTCGTTAGCACCGATCGTTAGCACAAGCATTTTTCAAATTGATCCTCCAGTCTCGAATAAACATTGGACAACCGTAATTTTTCACTGTCCTACTTTTAACGCATTCGAATGTTGGGAAATGAAAGATAATCGATCACGAAACTTATCGGATTGTTAGCATATACTTAACAAAAATTGAATTTTCTTTTTCGTTAATATTCCATCCTAGAATCTATCATAAAATCTTGACAGTCGATAAATTTTATCGAACCTTCACCATTATCTATCCATCTTCTTCGCACAATTCCATCCCTTATCAGAATGTAATTCTTTCATTCACTAAAACACACAAGATGGGTCGATCACCACCATCGTGACAGAATGATGGAAGCCTTGAAACTAGCTTTAACCACTTTGAATCGCTTGACGATCCTCTTTGAAAAATGGCATCGAAGCCAAACCCTGAAAATTAAAAAATGACAAAAGACTACACTACATATATTCGCATATACAGGTTACAAAATCACCCCGAAACCTTGTCGAGCCCCGGGTCCAGAGTCCAAGGAGGGCACCTGCATGTTCGTGTGGGAGTGCATCAAGTCTGAGGGCACGCACGTGGGCGTGTGCGTGGACACGTTCATGTTCGGCAGCTGCTGCGTGCACAACACGACGACGAACGCGATCACCGTCTCCAATCACCATCATCATCACCACCATCATCATCAACAAGCATCCTCTTTGGACCCATTGAGGCCGACCCTGGCCGAGGCGCTGGGCAACGAGTCGACCAGGCCCACGCTCACCTCCCTCTCCAGCTTCCTCGTCACGGACACGAGCACCGCCAGGCCGAGTTACCATCCATCCGAGACGCTCGAGTCTTCCGGAGGGTCCGGCAGACCGCACAAACCGCTGCCGGCCGGTTCCGCTAGGCCGCTGCAAAAAAGACCGCACGCGAAACCCGCGAACGATCACAAGGACAGGGTCCAAACCTCTGCGGTTCCCGCCTCCTCGTCGAATTTCTGGGAGAAAGGGTCCCAGAGTTCCCCAGAAATTTGGGAGAAGGGCTCTCATAGCACCAAAAGACCAGGATCCTCTGATTCTTGGGAGAAGGGTTCTCAGAGCACCAAGAGGCCGAGCTCTCCTGAATCTTGGGACAAGGAGTTTCCAAGTACCAAGAGACCAGAACTCTCCGAAGCTTGGGAGAAGAACACTCATAGCACCAAAAGACCAGGCCCCTCTGAAGTTTGGGAGAAAAACACTCATAGTACCAAAAGACCAGGATCCTCTGAAGTTTGGGAAAAGAATACTCATAGTACCAAAAGACCAGGATCCTCTGAAATTTGGGAGAAGAATACTCATAGCACCAAAAGACCAGGAAGCTCTGATATGTGGGAGAAGAACACTCATAGTACGAAGAGACCAGTATCCTTTGACGTTTGGGAGAAGAGCACTCATAGTACTAAAAGACCAGGAGCCTCTGAAGTGTGGGAAAAGAATACTCATAGTACCAAAAGACCAGGATCCTCTGAAGTTTGGGAAAAGAATACTCACAGCACCAAAAGACCAGAATCCTTTGAAGTTTGGGAGAAGAACACTCATAGTACCAAAAGACCAGGATCCTCTGAAATTTGGGAGAAGAATACTCATAGCACCAAAAGACCAGGAACCTCTGATGTTTGGGAGAAGAATACTCAGAGTACTAAAAGACCAGGAACCTCTGATATTTGGGAGAAGAACACTCACAGTACTAAAAGACCAGGATCCTCTGAAGTTTGGGAGAAGAACACTCATAGTACTAAAAGACCAGGATCCTTTGAAGTTTGGGAAAAGAACACTCACAGTACCAAAAGACCAGGAATCTCTGATGTTTGGGAGAAGAACACTCATAGTACCAAAAGACCAGGATCCTCTGAAGTTTGGGAGAAGAATACTCATAGCACCAAAAGACCAGGAACTTCTGAAGTTTGGGAGAAGAACACTCATAGCACCAAAAGACCAGGTTCCTCTGAATCTTGGGAGAAAGGGTCTTTGAGCACAAAGAGACCAAGCTCTTCTGAATCTTGGGAGAAAGAGTTTCAAAGTACCAAAAGACCAGAATTACCTAATGTTTGGGAAAAGGGTTCTCAGAGCACTAGGAGACCTGGCTCCTCTGAAATTTGGGAAAAGGGATCTCAAAGTACCAAAAGACCTGCATCCTCTGACAATTTGGAAAAGGAATCTCAAAGCACGAAAAGACCTGTATGGGGGGAGAATAATCAGGATTCGAAGAGACCTGGTCATCATGACTTCTCGAGTCTTCAAAAACCGAGACCGGAAAGTGACCAACACACGGTTGTCAAAGAGAAAGACACGACGCATGAAGGCTTTCAGAATCATCATCAGGGATACAAAGATAAGATAGATACGGGACTCAATACATTGGTGATTAGGTTACCTGGAAAAGAGCATGCGTCTAACGAAGATGAAGGCATCAGGCCCAACAGGCCTAACAACCAAAGACCATCCGAGTCGAGGCCCGACGATAGTAAAACGGAAGAGGCTGATTTGAGCGTTCAGGAATCGATTCATAGACCGAGTGTTAATTCGGTTGATGAAAATGTAAGCATTTGATTGTTTGAAATTTTAAAAATAATGATTACTTTTGGTCAAATACCATTCACAATAGAACTTCGCTTGTTCGAATGTGGAATAAATATGAATTTTTTTACATATCCAAAAATTATTTAATCCTTTCATGATGTATTCTTTCTGATCGAAGATTCTTTTATTCAAACAAATCAGTTCGAATAATCGACGTTCTAGGGTGCTCGAATTCAACGTAGCATCGAAATTTGTTGATTTTTTGGGGAGGGGAGAGCTTGCTTTCAAAGTAAAGTTTAAAAGTGTTTAACCATCTCATCAGGAATCAGCCAAGGATCCTCATCCGAGCTTGAACTTCATTCACACGGAACGTCCACAATGGGCTACCAAACCGGTATCCCCCAAACCGACCACAGACTTCTCGAAACCGTACTTCTCGATCAAGACGACAACTTATCGGCCGATCCTGATGAACGAGCAACCGGATACCAGGCCGAACTTCGTCTCGAAACCTAATGGCCCGAGCACAACCGTGAAAACTTCGACCACAATCAGACCGTCACACTTGAGCGGCCAATCCACCACCAGGTATCCGACTATGTCCTTGCGTTGCTACCCTCGAAAATTCTTCCTCTCGTTGGACCATTCCAAAGCTTTTATTCAACTGCGCGGAATTAACTCGCGATCGTAAATTTTCTCCATAATTAATGGCTCCAACGGAAACAGGAAGCGAAGCGGAACGAAGCGTTTTCGAGCTTCAAGCTTTTCTTTCATTCTAGCGCAGCCGGATCCTTGCCACAAACCTCTCACTGGCATGTGACCACTGAACCGGTGTTCGTCACGAAGCAGAGACCGTCCTTGTCCACCAAGCCGATGAGTTCGCTCGAGACGGTCAAACCGTTGACCAGCAGCTCCCATTTCTGGTCAGAGAACAGTTGGACACCGCCAAGGCCGTCCTTGAAACCGCATTGGACGGACAATCCTAGCCTCCTTCAGAATGGGCCTGAAGCGTTTCCACCAAGGCCGAGCTTCAAACCGACCGAACCACAAGAAGTACGTGTGGATATTTCTCGATAAAATATATGTTTCGTTTGTAATTTCGCGGTATCGGGTATATTAAGAGATTCTCTTCACGATGCTTCTTAAAATATCATATATAATACCCTTGTTCTCGCCTTCCTTTATTTGCCCGCGATATATATATATATTTAAAGAAACAATAGAAGAATAAAATAAGTACGTAAATGTATCAAGTACTGGTGCGTAAAACCTGAATGAAATCTATTATTCCAGTCAGAGAATTTATACAACAAAACCAGTAAAGTATTCGAAATGGATGGATTTATTTTTAATGATCGTACACTGAAATTATCGAATAACTCAAGAATCTTCCTCTTATGACCGCGAGCCATAATCGCGAACACTTCTTCCCCGCTCGATACCTGAAACGCTTCCGCGTCTTATCTAGAAATCAGTTTCCCCTCGAAGGAACAGCTTTATCATATTACATCCTCCAGTACACTCCATATCCCGCGGTCCTGCAAACCCCTCTAATATCGATCTCTATCGATATTCGTCGTAAGAAAAGAACAACGTACCCC
>NW_006263730.1:266535-267159 GCF_000469605.1 Apis dorsata | reverse complement strand
TTTTTTTTCTCTTTTCTCCTTTTTTTTTTTTTCGCTCGTCGGATTACTGTTAATCACTGACAAAGAAACCGATCGGCCTTCGACTCGATTACACAGTCCATTGAGCACCGTGTTGCAAAACGGAGCCGTCCATTCGGAAAATTAATAAATTCGAACAGCGTCGAAAGGGTCGTCGGATAGATTCAACTGAGATCAGTGCATTTCCTTTTTTTCTCTCTCTTATCGCAGAACACAGAGTTCCACAAGCCGCTCGGCGCCGCGCATTACATCACCACGTCCCACTTCGAGACCTCCGCAAGGCCCAGACCCACGAAGAAAACCACCACGTCCACCACGACCACCCCCAGCACCACCACCAGTACCACCACCACCACCACCACCACCACCACGACCACGACCACCACGACGACCACCACGACACCAAAACCCGATACGACCGTGTCCACGACCGAGGCGGTCGCGAAAACTGGATCGGTGTTGACCGTCTCTGCCGCAACCGAGAGCAAGGGCATGCAGTGCGGGGTACCGCCTCTGTTTCCACGACCCGAGACCAGGATAGTTGGAGGCAAGGACGCGCCGTTCGGTCGATGGCCTTGGCAGGTATCCGTCAGGCGCACCTCGTTC
>NW_006263730.1:262031-266402 GCF_000469605.1 Apis dorsata | reverse complement strand
GGCTTCTCGAGCACCCATCGATGCGGCGGCGCGGTGTTGAACGAGAACTGGATCGCGACCGCGGGACACTGTGTCGATGAGTGAGTAGAATTTCTTTGGAATTGGAGATGTTCGGGGAGGTTGCAAATTGAAATTTTTGTTGAATGCGTTACTTAAAGAAGATAAAGTAGAAATCTGTTTCTTTTTTTACATACATCATTTTGTATATTTGTGCACATTTTTTTATAAATGTGTATATATATAAAATACGTATATAAAGTATATAAAATATCAGGCTATTAAATTGTTATAGTTTGAAAACTTTTTTGCAAAATATTCATATACGTGGTTTTAAATATATTAAATATATCTCTTTCGTTTCAAGAACAAAAATAAAAGAAAGTAGAATAAGAGTGTATTCAATATGAAAACTATAATAAAATGTTTCCTATTAATATCGAAAATAACTTTCGAGACATGCTAATAATATCGGAAATAATAAGAAAAGAGATGTATAAATACGAAGATAGAAAGTCTATGAGCCGCGGATCATAAGAAGAAGCGGGATCAGTGTACGTAATTGCTTCCTGTTATGATTACAGCCTCTCCGTACGTGAGTGAATGCAAATGTGCCCGCCCCTCGTGTAGAAAATGAACCTCGATTAACCCGTATACTTGATTAGCGACGATCGTAAGAATGCAAAACGAGAGAAATATTTGAAATCGATTCTGTTGCAGCCTGTTGACCTCGCAGATCCGGATCAGAGTAGGCGAGTACGATTTTTCGTCGGTGCAAGAGCGACTGCCGTACGTGGAACGCGGAGTGGCCAAGAAGGTGGTCCATCCGAAGTATAATTTCTTCACTTACGAATACGACTTGGCGTTGGTTCGATTGGAAAGCTCGTTGACCTTCGCTCCGCATATCTCGCCGATTTGTCTGCCGGCCACTGATGATCTTCTCATCGGCGAGAACGCGACCGTCACCGGTTGGGGAAGGTTGAGCGAGGGTGGCACCCTGCCATCCGTGTTGCAAGAGGTAAACTTTTACAATAATTATACTCTTACAGTAATTATAAATCCACGAAGAATAGTTTTAAATTTTCCAATGTAAAAAGAATTGTATGAAATCCTGAACCTTTAATTCTTAACAATTTATCGATTTAACGTCATATTTATAACATCTCAATGAGAAAAGATTTCAGGTTACGAATGAAAAATTCTTAATTCAAACTAGAATTGGGTGTCTATTGCAGGTTTCCGTGCCCATAGTGAGTAACGATAGGTGTAAGTCAATGTTCCTGAGGGCTGGGAGACACGAGTTCATACCGGACATCTTTCTTTGCGCCGGATACGAGAGCGGGGGCCAAGATTCTTGTCAGGTATCTATAAAATAACTCCGCCTATAAATATCGCTACAGACAGACTGTTTCATTATTAATATATATTTAATTTTGAAGTCGTGTTGGAACTGCAGAAAAATCAATATTTGCTAGAGTGGCTTGCTAAAAAAAAAAAATGTGCAATTTTCAGGGCGATTCGGGTGGACCTCTGCAAGTGAGAGGGAAAGACGGCCGATATTTCCTCGCGGGCATCATATCCTGGGGAATCGGATGCGCGGAGGCGAATTTACCAGGGGTGTGCACGAGGATCTCCAAGTTCGTCCCATGGATCCTGAAGAACGTCACTTGACCCTGTTTCCGATCCATCATCTGGTCACGGGACCTCGTCGACAGATTGGCGAACCGATTCGCCGGTGTCCGAGCACTTAAAACGTAACTCTAAACGTTTCTTCGGATATTTCTTTCTAACCAAGGAGTAACAGAGAGAATCGGCAACTGAGAATCACTGCCAAATAAAACGTAAGACTTGTCGAAAGAGGAAAAGAACGAGACTCGTAACACGAAGATTCTCATTTCTCCTTTGAAGATAAAATGTAAAAAGAGAAGCGAAATGGTGTAAAAGGAAATGAGAGTTCGTGTCGTATTGAGCAACGTATCGTAGACAAAAGTTTGAGAAACTGGTGTCTCAAAGACTGCCGCTTTGAAAGCGAAGCCAATCAAACACAGATCGCGCGAGACTGTGGAAAAGAAAGAGATCGTTCTTCAAGAACAATGAACAAACTCGCGCTCAACCAGGACTGTATTTATATATAAATATATAAATATAAATAAGATAATATATATATATATATTTTTTGAACGAGCTGTTGGCTCGTCTGTCAGTTTTTGCCAGCCTGTACATGAATATATAAAAAAGAAGAGAATTAAGTTGAAATTGGCTTGACGTTGAAAAGGCCTGCGGAAAGGATTATATATGAATAATTAAAAGATATCGGCAGTTTCAGCAGCAAGCCCATGATTATACATTTATCTACCAAGTTGTATAGCGAATTTTGTAAAATGCTAAATTCTTGCCCATCGCCTCTAAATATCCTCTATTAATCAAAGAATTAAATTAAAATTCTGTCTTTCTTTCATTCTTTTTCTCTCTCTTTTTCTGTTTATTCCTTTTTTCTTTCTCTCTCTCTCTCTCTCTCTCTCTCTCCATTCTCTCTCTCCATTCTTTATTTACAAAGTACGGATATTTTTGTACAGATATACATCGTGTACTTAAAGGTAGGTGTGTGCAAACTAGGAAAGATTTAATAAATATAAATATATATATGTGTAATTGTTTATAGATATATATAACAATATTTATAAGTATGTCAAATAAACGTATGTTTATTATTACCCGGGATTCGTCTATTTTGTTCCCAAGTAGGATAGAAATTCTACAAAATTCGCGAATTGAGCGGATCGTTGACACGACCAGCGATCAGAACCACCGAGGTTTCCGCGTCGACGATGAAGTAGAGGAACGGATGGACAACTGTAAATGGCACTGGACCTGCCCTCTCGAATAATCCATTACCTGTGAAAAATTATATATATTTTATTTATATATATATTTCATCAGTGAATAAATAAAATCATCTTGTTCCAAATATCCATATTGTATATTAATCTAGTGCAGATGAAGAAAGGTAACATGGAACAGGTAACGAGGTATTTGATAATATATGTTAGCATGAGGAGAAAAAAAAATGATAATTGGAAACAGCTGACAGATTAATGAAAATATTTACGAGCAACATTCCTTGTAACGATTCAGGAATTCCTAGTAAGCATAATGGAGAACACGACCGCAAGGTCTTTTTATTTATTTTCCTCGGTGAGTCAGGCGTACAGGATATCAGCGATTAAACCAAGCCAACTTTATAACAATACTGAGAATATTCTCGATCGTGGACGGCGTCAATTACAATAAACCGGAAACGAATTCTTCGACGAGCAAACAACGAATTGGCAATAGATTCGACATTTATCGATTAGAGAAAAAAAAAATTGTATCTTCTGGAATGTTTGCGTGATCGTAATCGTACGTCACAGACAGCGAATAACTTAACTATAAAAAAAAAAAAAAAAGAAAGGAATTAATTACTATGAATCTATTTTCTTTGAAAGAAGATGAATAAATTAAGAGTAATACTCGTTCGATTCTCACGATGCAATTCGCTGATATAGTTGGAGGTCAACAACCTTTACAAGAGAAAGTATCAATATAATATAAATATGAATCTGAACTGTTTCTCGATCTTCACAAAAATTTTTATTTTTCAAAATTGAAACAATTTCCATTCCAAAATTTTTAATAAAATTCTTTCTTAATTTTATATTAGCTAGATATATATATATAAAAGATCCATGGTAACGATAGAAAGCAAAAAGCATGGAATGTAAAAAAGAAAACGAAGAGGAAGGGAGAACGAATCAGACACGCGCCAGTAGTAATGGCCAGACATCGTCAGACATTTGCCCATTACGTTGCTCAGAAATTATACGAAATTTATGAAGGGAATGCGGATCTTATTGATCTTATTTTTTGATATTGACTAAAAAAATTTTACAAATAATATACACAATAATATACTATCAAAGATTTGAAGAATCGTTAACGTATTACTTAAATAGATTGTACAAGCTGCTAAGAAACAATTCAAAACTTTAAAATAGCTTTAAAATACAAAAATATAAAGAAAATTAAATTAATATATATTCTCAATTTAATAAGTCTTCTTGAATAATATATGTAATAACTTAAGAAAATTATTATTAATAAAATAATCGGAAAATATAATTACGATTTGAGACACGATTCTAAACTTTTGGTCGATAGTGTAACACAGTGAGCGAAGGAATTAGGTATTCCCTTTGCCGTTCTCAGCAACATACACCGATATATCTCATTGTTCGCGGACCACGTACACCGGAGAATCGCAATTTCACCGATTGCGTCACGTCTATTGCCTGATCGAACCTTCTGCCAATCGCCGATCACTCCCCCCCTCCA
>NW_006263730.1:257648-261869 GCF_000469605.1 Apis dorsata | reverse complement strand
TTTTTTTTTTTTTTTTTTTTTTTTTTTTTTTTTTGAAATTCGTGACTGGAAGAAAAGAAAAATCAAAAAAATTTGATCAAATCCTCGTAGATTGTGAAATATCGAAATTTTAATAAAGAATGGTAACAGGGAAAGTGCAGAAAGAACGTAGAAAGCAGAGAGCAGAAACCTGGATGATGTATATAGTATCGGTAATAATCCCGACGAAGTGGAATCAATGGAGGATCGGTAGGGCGATAGAACGACTCACGAGAATGGGTCCTGTCAGGTTTCATATAATTTCTGATGTTCACACCGATGCTCTGCTGCACGTCTCTAGCGTACACACCTAGGTCAGGTGTCATTGGCGAGAGATCGGCTGTTCTGGGCTCGAACACGTCCAAAATTCCCAACTGAAAATAAAATAAACATTTGACAAGAAAAAGAAAAGAAGAACAATCGAGTATAATCGAGAGGGACAAAAGTAATTTTAAAAATAACTGCATCCAATCGTTCGATAATAGAAAACGATTGAATATTGTATGTTTAAAAGACTACGCTAAAGCAACATGAAACAGTGTTGGGATCTATAAAATTCGCAAGAGTAAAATGCTACACAACTTCAAAAGTACGTCTATTAAACAATTCCGTTTCGAATTATCGTGAATTACGTGTCGTCAAGGAGGGCACGTGTCCCCCTATAGCTCTGGTTCGCGGAACGAAACCGTGACGAGAAACGGAAAGTGCACTCAAGATCTGTTGGCTAACGCGATTAAGTAATTAGGAGCTTAATGATCGAAGCTAATGGTAAAATATCGGGCAGCGAACATGGAGAAAGAAATGATTCGATTTCGAGGATCTCTCTTTCCTCCGTTAAAAAAAATTATTTGATATAGAAAATTTTTAGATTCTCGAGAGAATATTAAGATATTAAGTTCATTTTCCAAAAAGAAACGCAGAAGAGATTCCTCGCAATCGTCGTACCCTTTGAAGGAAAGATGTCAGTGTGACAAAACCGCGCAACATGAAGGACGGAATGGTGGCCCTGACCCAAGTGGCCTGTAACTGCTTCCGCAACAGTCTTAACGACTTCCCGCCGAGATCTCTGGCCAATCGGTACGTGTCCCTTCTATCCGTGGCCATCATGAGGATGATATTGTATCTAGGATCCTGAAATTAATGAATTGAAAAGATAATTTATCGCCAAAATATATTGAAGATAATAATTTCCCTCTTTTATAAAGAGAATGGCGAGAAGATGAATTTTCGAGAGTTTTTTATGGAATAATAGATCTTACATCAAGCGGAAACTCAAGGGCGACCGCGTGCAGCGATGGGAAATAGGCAAAAGGTAAAACGGCGAAGTATCTTGAGGCTGTAACGGAAGAGACGTCGCAACCGTTTACTAAGAATGATATCTCTGTCGAGTCTCTGACGGATGCCTCGTTCAAACTTGTGGAATAGGGTTTCCAGATGCCTAGATCTTGCATCCAAATCCCTTCGTCTGAAAATTAAAAGAATTTAACAAGAATAAGAATATAAATTGAGGTTATCAAAAAATATACGTACATGAAATTTTAAAAGAGCTTATAAAGATAAAAAAGACACATGCTTATGTAAGAATTCGATAGCGAAGCGATTAGCGTGCCGGATTTACCACTTATTTGGCCCGAGTTCAAATCCTCGAATTTCAATTTTGTTTTTCAAGCATTATTAATATAATAATCCATTCAGATTTTTGAGCAAATTCATCAACATCTTATTAACCACAACTTCTCTCTCTACTCCATTCATCTTAATCACCATTTTATGAATATTCTTTCTTAAAAAATCTATATTCAACGGTCAGTGACTCCATAATCTAGACAAAAATAAAAAAAGAATTTAAAAAAAGATGGCAATTAATACCTGGATAACTAGAAAAGAATCCCCTGGGGCTCCTGTCACTACGCTTCCTTCGATTTATCATCGTATTCGAGGATACAGTGGTGGTCGTCGTCTTCTCCTGTCCAATCGACCCGATTTCACCCGCAACAGTCGTGACTGGCAATTCGGTAGTAGACTCCATCTCGTTTGAGACAGACGATTGATTGTTCAAAGAGTCCACTAAAATAGTATTCTCGTCGTCAGGTTTATTCGTGAACCTACTAGTCTCATTAATGGACATTTCGTTTGCCTGAGTTGTTAGGATCGTCGAACTCGTCGAGATTTCCGTGATATTGACTGGTAGAGTTGCCGACATTTCTGTGAATGACACGGTGGCTTCTGCGTCTATCGGCGCAGATGTTATCGGTGGCATGATCGTTGACTTTGGGATAGGTTCAGTCATAATTACAGATTCTTCGGTCGTTTGATCGGTAGAAATGGTTGTCGATTCTGGAGTTTCTACGATTATTAACGTGGTAGATGGTAATGGCGTTTCAGAAGTGGAAGATGGAATAGAAGTAGTAGTACTAGTAGTAGTAATAGTAGTAGCAGTAGTAGTAGTAGTAGTAGATGGAGTGGAAGTACTTGTTGAAGTTGACAAAGTACTCGTACTTTTCTCGGTACTTGGAGATTGATTAGACAAAGTAACTGTAGTTATAGGTTGAGTAAGATTTGCAACGGTCGTCGTCTGTGGTTCTTCAGAAATTGTAGAAGCTACAGTAGTAATTAGAACAGGAGTAGTAGAAGTAGTAGAAGGTGTAGTAGAAAATGGTGTATTAGTAATGAATGGCGTAGTTACTATCTCGGAAGATGAAGTTGTAATTAAGTTAGGCATAATAATCGTAGGTATCGAAGAGGTCGTCGTTGTCTCGATGGATGATGAAGTTACGATCGAACTTGACACGGTAGTGGCAGCATTAGGATCATTCGTTAAAACAGTAGCAGCAGGAGTAGTTTGCGTCAATTTATCCTGCTCGTCTATCGTGCTTGAGGTTATTCCAGTCAACTCCACCGAAGATGATGTAGTCGATATTGGTGTTTCACTAGTGGTCTCAGAACTCTGTATACCTTGTGTAGTAATAGATTGCGTGGTAATTTCAACAGGAATTACCGTCTTCGTTTCTATGGTTGATTGTTCAGTCACCATCATGCTATTCGTTGTTTCAGGAACAAATGTAGTTTCGTTCATTTCTTCTTCAGGAATGGACAAATCGAATCCATAGAATCTCAGAATGTCCTCGTATTCAGGCCTCAATCTTGTGTTCTCGTGATTGAGTGTCAAACCCCCGAGAAATCCGTCCGCGTTCAGATACGTCTTTAAAGTAGAGAAAAATAATTATTGCAGGTCCTTTACGCATCGTCGATCTTTCGTTACGAAATTTGTTCGAAAAGAGCGAGAAAGAAAAAAACCACCGCTACTTAAAAAAAAGAGAAATTACGCGTTTCAAATGAGCCGTCGAAGCAAATTTTCCGTGTCCCTTTTCCGGCTAATCACCCTCGAACGTCGAACGCATTGCGCAACGACTTTGAACGATTCAACGACATCCTAAACGCGATGCCGGATAATTCTTACCCTCAATCTACGATGAATATCGCGAAAACCGATCCTGGTGATGTCTCGATCCCTCGGTAGGCCGAGAGCATCGACGATTTGCTGTCTTCCTCTGCCGGCCGAGCCCTCGTAGAGCGCGGCCAGGACGAAGCCAACCCCCGTCGGCGAGAATGCAACGTTCCCATGGACCGTGTACTGCTGCAGAATCCGCACGCCTAGGTCGTTAATAACGTCTGTGATGATGTCGACCGGCCGATGCGGAACCGGTTGATACCAGCCGTCGAATCCCACGTTGTCGTAGCCATGCGCGAACACGGACGACACTGTTGGAATATTCCCATTCAGAAATCTTTCCTAATCTCTTAACTTTACGAACCTTTCTCGCGAATATTATAATATTTCTTCGCACAACGATACGATCGTCTTCCAATTCATAAATAATCAAGAATCATCGAACATCGTCAACCTTTTACCGACTAACTTTAAGTAAATTGGATTGGAATCGGCCCGATTCGAATACAATAATAAAAGATGAAAGAAAAAAAGGTGAGCATACGTACGCTGCAGCAGGATCAGCCAGGACATCCAGGCGCCCATATTAATCGCGACTGGTTGGTGGATCACTGGCGGACGAGGATCGCAGGCCGACTGGCATGGACAACACGCACGTACCTCGCGGATTCTCTCCCGTTTCACGAAAGGAAGGAAGCGCGGACACGGTGGCGCGGAAACGGCCGGTAGGCGCACAACTCTATTAGGATTAG
>NW_006263730.1:254950-257426 GCF_000469605.1 Apis dorsata | reverse complement strand
CGCCCGCTCGAGCCTCTCTGCCGGCCACTCTGGGATTTTTTAAACGGCAAGGTCGTCAGGTAGATAAACCCGTGTCTATGTACGCCGTCATATCGCGCGCCCGCCCTTCCCTCTCCTCCTCGAGAAACCGGGAGACGGGGTTCCAGCTTCCCCCAGAGGATGTGGTATAGTAGGAGGAGAAGCAGGCGGAGGAGCAGGCGAATTATTCAGAGGTATCGTGGTGGATTTGTTGAATGCGAAAGCTAGCTCGTTCTTTTTCTCGAGAGATTTTAAGGATTTGGATTTGTGGATCCTCGACCCGTCCGTTTGCCACTCGCAAAAGAGTATTATATTTTGAGAAATAATATGCGGTTTGATTTAGTTCCTCGTCGATATTGGAACGTAACTTTCTTTTAAATTTTCAATAATGTTTGTGGTTGCTGTATTCTGATATCCTTTTACGAAATTTGACATGATTCTCCGTAAAGAAATCGATTCTGTCCAAAGATTAGAGTTTTGAAAAATGGAATGATAATAAGTTTGAAAAACATGATATTCTAAGAATAGACGATTTATGAAGTTTTATAAATGATAAAAGAATATCGTTAAAATGTATAAACCACGATCCATCGCTATTTTAGAAAAAATAAAATGAATAAAAGTTACGATAGTGGAAATTCGTATAGCGATATTCTTTCGCAATGTTCGATTGTTGTAAAGGTAAAGAGTTTGTAGATGTTAAGAAATTGAATTTAAAATTCATGAAAATTGATTCACTGAGAAAGAACGAATGAATTTTTATCATGGAAGATAACGAACGAACACTTCGGAGATGTAGGTAAACTCGTAAACCGACCTTTCTTCACTTTCGCACACTTACAAATCTCCATTCTTTTACGAGCATGATCTTAATAAAGTAACTAGTTGTGGCAACTTCCACAGCGTAACGTAACAGGGAGCAACTGAATCATACGCGTCATAAGTCTTGCTCAATGTTGCGGTCGTTCACAATGTAATAAACCTTGTTAAGTGCAAACTCTTCCGGCGAAATTAACGAAATTAACGGCTTAACGAAAACAATGAACGAAAGTACGTGGAGCGTACCTGTCGCGAGGAGCATCCTTCTGTCAATCTTCTTACCCGACAAATTTTTCGTAATCGCGCCCGTACATTGCGCAATATCTCAAAAATTTTACGGGTAAATGAACAATCTCTGTTACTCTTCTCCAAACGAATTTTTATTGCTCACGATCGACGAGACTATTGATACAATAGTCTCGTCTTATAATAATTTTGCACTTATTGTTAATTATTATTAAGTACAATAATACAATATTCTTAAGATTAATCTCACGGAAAAAATTATTCACGAAACATCGCCACGACTCTCGTGCAACTAACGAGATGGAAAAGGATGCCTCGGACATCGGTCATGGAAAGGATCGAACGTTTTCGACGTTGCGTGGATATCCACGCAATATCCGGTGCCGTCCATTATCCGCAAATTAGACGTTCGTGTTGGTAATTGTAAACGTCCTCGGGCCATTGGTCGCCATTTTATTGGCGAGAATTATTACACGTCTGCCTTGCGCGTGAATTGAATTACCGAATGAATTACCAATTCCATTTTAAAATCGGTAACATGAATCGATATTTGATTTTTTAGAATTAAGGGATATCAAACCGATCGTCTTTACTTCTTTGGAAATTTTTCATTTTGCAATATGGAAGTAAAAATATCCAACGTCTCTCATATCGAATGAGTTAGTTACGATAAAATAAAATACGATAAGTTTGATTTCTGTATATCAATTATGGAAATGGATCAATAGTTATGGATGAACAATTTATGGTCTCGTTTAACGTCAACGATTGTTTCTCGACTCGATCAAGAAATAGAATTTCAAGAAAATGGAGGATTGAGCAAGAATTTCAGGAGTTCTGGTCGTGTAGATTGGTACCATGTTTTTTGTCGATTAAGCGATGAAAAAAAAGCGAAATGGTAATTATCGGGGAAAAAGAGTAGAAATTGAAAGCAAAAAGAGTGATAATACGTGCAATTGAACGCATTGCGTGGGACTGGTTTATATTTTCGAGGAGAAATCCCATGATCGTATGGAATCTTCTTGTGAGATGAAGAAAAATAATTTAACTTAATTGTACGTGTCTTAAAATAAAATTTAAGAAACAAAGGGATGAATCAATTTGCGTTCCTTGGCTATCTTACGCCTATGACAATAGAACTCGCAAAAAAGAAAGAGGAAAGCCAACGTGATACCTGAAACGATGACAAAATCTTTCTTATTAAAAAAGATAAGACTTTAATCACCATCTTGGCACACCAAGAAAGATAAATATCTTACCTATGAATAATACGAAAAATATTCCTTGCATATCAGCAACGTTTACTTTTCGTTTGTTCACCGCCTGATTGCTACCTGGCGCTTCCCAACATTTATCTTTCATCGGCATCTTCTCCGTGATCCACTTATTCATC
>NW_006263730.1:239182-254753 GCF_000469605.1 Apis dorsata | reverse complement strand
AAAAAAAAAAAAAAAAAAAAAAAAAAGATTCAACTCGACTCACAGAATTTTATTTTAGAGTAAAATAAAAACTATTAAAAATAATTCCTGACATCGATCCTCCAGAAGTCAACGTACAACTTACTCCGCGTTAATGACAGGCAGATAAGGACTGCCGTACGGGATGATCATAGCGATAGGCTCATCGAGAAACTCGTCCATGCTCAGGGAGAAATGGCAGCTACCGGTCAACAAGAAATCCTTCCTCATCAAGAACCTATTTCGCGAACCAGTTAATTTCCACGCTGGAATTTCCACGCTGGTTTCGACTAGTGATAAATGAAACGATACCTGAGGGAACTCCTCCAGTCGATCAGAGCGTGTTTCCCTTCCTTCACACGTCCCACCAATCTCTCCTCCTCTGTGTCGTTATGCCTCTCAGCGCGGGAGAATAGAACGTGGTATTTAGGCTCCTCGGCGTTCTGCAGATACATCTCGAGGAAGCTACCGTTCGGAAAGCCCCAACTGATTCTATCCTTATGCGCGATCAAATCCTCCACGCTTAAAATAGAGGTGTCCATTCGAGGAAAAGTGAGAAAGGCGACCAGACTTCCGGAATATGTGGCCACCAGGACCATCACGACCAGCCACCACATACCGATCAGTATGCGAGCGCTGTCATTGTGCGGTAGATACATCCCACCTGGAATTTTTCAGGGCCGATGATATATGATCCCCTTCGCGCTACTTTGGCCGTTGAATTTTAATTAGTCGATGGGCAGAGGATGGAGAAAGGCTATTGCGTTTGAAATGAGAGGAGGAATTTTACCGAGTTTCTTCAAACTTCCATCTTTTGCATTGAAACGTTACGTTATTAAAGTGAATATATGAGTACGTATATCTCATCAATTATAATCAGTCTGTCATTTAATGTAATTTTAAAGATAAGATAAAGATCTTTAGTGATTAAGAAAAATTTCATATAGTATTTACTTATTTAATAGATCTATATTCTAATCTATATTAAATAAAACGCAATATTACGAGACACTATTTCCAATAAACATTATTCGAATCGATCTGCCAAAATAAAATTTGTATAGAAGAAATCCAACAACGCTAATGATCGGTAATAAAATCACTGGAGGGAAGCATCACAAGCATCACATCGGTGCAAATATAAAAGAAATAGTGTTGGTTTACGGGACAATAAAATCGTACCTTGTTGAAGAAGCGCCCCGTACACGTACCACACACATTGCCAGGAGGAGTTGAGACCGGAGGCCTTGGTGCTGTACGGGCTGTACTTGTGGATCAGGTATAAAATCGGACCCATTATGATAATGGACACAGCCAGACAGGCCCACATCTGAAAGGCAGCCGGAACATAACAGGAATGCCAGCGAACATACCGAACTTGAACGACGACAATCTTTATAGTTCTGTCATTATGCGCTATTACGCGGTGGAATGCCGAAACATTAGCGAACGCTTTTAAAACGAGTAAGAGATATCTCTCCGCGATTTGTGTAACTACACCGATTCGTTTCTGTCAGTCTTTCGCTAAGAAAACCTTCGTAAGAAATTATGGAGAGTTACTAATGTAACGTAATATCAGATGTTTTCTTCGCTTCTTCGATCCTTATCCTCTTGGGTTATCTTCACGAGCTAATTTGTTGGGTTAATTTGTTCATTATTATTTCGAGATTTCGGTAACGGAGAATATTTGGTATTCTTATTTCGAAAAAAAAATAAGGATTTAAAAAATCAATTACAAACCTCCTTGGTGAACGGTGAAGCGAATAAGAGAACTCTAGACAATTGGCTGGGTTTCGCTGTTAAAAAGCTGTATGTCTGCACGAAAATAGGTACGGTATAATTGAATGTGGTATTCCCACATTCGTTCACGGTCAACGCGCACGCAGCCAGAAGAACTTTCTTCTGGCGCACCAAATCGATTATTTCCAATGGCACTTTCTTCGTGGTCGACATGGTCATTTCTTTGATTTTCTATAAACGGAATCGAGCAGAATTGACAAATATAGTGATAAATATCGTAAAAATTCTTACCTCGCCCAGCTTGGCAAATTGAGAAGTGTTCCAGGATCTCGGAATTTGACTCGTTTCCGGCATGATCACTGTGTACGTAAAGTTCAATTTCATGCTGAGATAATTGATCGCGTCGAATATCAATCCTTCGTACAATTTTTTACCCGTTTTACTCATAGAAATTATCTGCCATGGTGGATTCTAAAATAACAATCGTTCACGTTCAATTATAACGTTTACAATTTTAACGTAACAAAGAAATTTCGAATTTAAGAAAGTTTAAGAAAAATTAACTTTCTAATAAAATGTGAAACTCGATGTTTCTTAATAATAAGATACTTTTCTTGTAAAATAATAAATTGGAAAATCGTTTGCCCACGTGATAAGTCGCGATTGGTAAATTAATTCCTCTGAATCCGTGCACGATGTGAGGAAATATCACATCCGTAAGGTTTACGCCGATAATAGGTGTCCACGTTCCTATATCCAATAAGTGAGCCATATTTTTATTACGAGAGAAGAAATTTCCCCACGTTATAGACGAGAAGAATCTCCATAACAGACATTGTTCACAAACATTGTTCGAAGCAGACGTGTTTCGGGAAAGGTGTATCTGTCGAGAAATATAATTTGAATTGGCTAAAACACGCTGCAAATATCATGTTACAAATTCACTGACTCTGACATTCTTCAGGAGCTCGGCTCGCCTCTTGCTTTTCGTCAGTCTGATCATTTCGAACTCGTCCTCGTTCATCCTCTTAAACAATTCGATCTCGTTCGTCAAGGAGTACTCCAAAGCTTTCGCCAATGCTTCGATCAAATCCTTGATGTAACATTTTAATTTGATCTGAAGTAGAAATCTTTCAACGATTATTTACCATATAGAGAAAAAATAATATAAAGAAATTGCTTAAAATTTTTAAAAAGTTATCAGAAAAATACAATTTTTATTTTTCACAGTGAAACAAAGAAATATAATAATATGAATATGTAATTGTTTAAAAATTATTACTTTATAGAAACCATCCAAGTTAGTCGCGTTATACATGAAAGCCACATTTCCTCCTTCTGTCAGTAAATTAATAAATGTCGTGTTGATCAAATTTCCTGACACGCTATTTGTGATCACGTACAACCATTGACTACCTGGATGAACCATGTTCAAAGAGTTTGCCTTTAAAAAAAAATTTCCTGAATAATATGAGTTCTCAATGATCTTAATCTAAGTTCTTTTCATCATTTGAAATATATTGCATGTTCGTTAAAGAAACGAAATCTTACTACAGACATTACATCCGCGACCATGTCGACAGTGGCGATCACCAAAAAGCAATGTCCTAATTGTTCCACGTGAAAATCGTTCAACGTCTTCTTCACCGAACTTTTCCTCTCGCTTCCCGTGTTTCCGTGTCTCAACGAGAAAATCGACCTAGAGATTAGATTCATTCGCTTGTTCGGTAATTTATTCGAAATGGCTTTCAACACTCTACTGATCGTGTCTCTGTCTGAAACGAGGCGTGAACACGTGTTCGCATTAGATAAAAGGATCGTGACATTATCGTTGCTACTAGTTGCCTTATCACCGAACGTATCGTCGTGAAGGATGTTGATCACGTTCCAGGACAGAATATCTGTCATTCTTAAGTCGAGAAAAATCTGTGACAGCTCTTCTCCTGGAACGATCGATGGCACTGTTATACCATCTGTATCTGGAATTCGAGGACAGTCTGGATCTTCAAATGAAAAAAAAAAGATTCCTTTTCAGGATCTTTTTAATTTTATAATTAAAATATCTAGGAAATGGTTACTCGTGTTACCTGTTATGGCGAAATGTGTCAGTTCTTCCTTTTGTGCGACCTCGTGCAGACGCCACGTTAGATAGCAGGTCGCGACAGACAAAAGAATTGTATAATCTTTATAGTAATTGAAAGATGTAAAAGATTAATGAATAATCGAAGCAAAAATTGCAATGATAACTATTTATTTATGGATGGAAAATTTACCTTTAAAATTAATATTCATATCGCGAAATACGCGCATTGAGATACTACCCAAGTTCATCTCCTTTTTCACAGTATCTGTGATAAGATCTTGTATTATTTTTGTGGCATTTTGGTACTCATCTTTGTTACTGAAGAAACCTTTATCAATGACGACAGCTATTGAAAAAATTCTTTTTCATCAAACTTTACTCAATTTTATCTTTTTTTTTTTTATAATTTATCATGTATGGTAATAAAAAAGAATTCTTTTTTTTTTCGGAAAGTAAATCACTCATACCCATTGTAGCATTAGAAGTAATCAGAGATGGAAAATCATTGTAACTGCTCCCATAATTGATGCACCAAACCAGCAACAGAACCGATATCATTTCTATTGACAAACTGAAATAACCACGCGTATTATTCGCACAATATATAACCGAGGACACTTGTAAATAATGTATCACTTCATTAGTTTAGTCGATCTTTTATTACAAGCCAAGTTGATCACGATCACGAGCACTGTGCCAAGCAGGCCAAATACAATTTGATGCACCACGAATCACGGGAAAGGTCAGTTCTTTAATAACTAACTACAGAACGATCGAATCCTTGTGAAATTGAAACGGGACATTATTTAGCCTAGTTGCGTGCGATACCAAGCCTAAGCTTTTTAATACTGTAATATACGATACCAAGAAAAAAAGGAAATTTATCAAGGCAAAAATACAAAAAGATAAGAATTTAACACATTTTCGATTTAATAAAATCTGCAATATATAATTTTATATTTTAATAATTATATAAATTCTTTTATATGCAAACATAAGTACTGTCCAGTCAAGTATATTAAACTTTGAAAATTGCTAAAAATGAAAAGATTTCCTTAAAAATGAAATATTTCCTGCTAAATACTTTCGATTAGTATGTATGCAAAGCAACGACGACGAATAATGTTATTACCTCGTTTGCACGCATATTTGTCACTAGCAGAAGACAATTGTATTGTTTCATATCGGTTGGTATACCACTTCCGTGTAGCAAAACCAGAGATAAAAATTGGTAGCGTCGATTGCATTATTCCAACTTACATGTTGCTATCACTAATAAGAAAAATCATTCATTGCTTTGTGATTTTATTTTTCATCGTAGAGACATTTCGAATTCCTTTTTATTGTATCGTTCTTTGTTTCACTTCGGTTATACACTACTGTATAATGCTATATAACCAGAAAAATAAGTTAAGTTCTTATTTCAAATAATATTCAATTTTTATAATACATATAATATAATCGGAATAAAAGGACTGATAATTGAAAATAGAAAAAAATACATTATATTGTCGCTTATAAACGGAAGTCGCGATGTGTTGCAATGCTTATCTATAACCAAGTCTCGCGTATAGAAAGAAAGCAAACAAGCACGATTTAAATCATCTCCCGTCTCGTTCACATTGATTACACTTTGGAATTCCAGACGTCACATCGAACGAAATAACTCGAATATAAAGTAAAATGCGTTGATAAAAATTCGGTACAAATAAAATTAAACGAATTAAAATAACAAAAGACAAAGCAAGAATTATCTTTCAGAATAGTCGCGCTTCTACGATCGTTCGTGACAATTCGGGCGACATCGTATGGACAGAGGACGTGCATGTTTCTATTACTCGACAGTTGCCTCCGAATGTGTGGGGAACCATGCAAGAACGGAACGATTTGTGTATGTACGTATATATCTAACACGCATATCCGTGCAACACATACACATAGAAACGAGCAAATTTTTCTCCTCGGAAATCTAGTCGACGTTAACGTCGGGCTCAAAGCTTTTGTGAAATGTCAAGCACCATACATTATGATGGGTTGAATGTGTTTGGGAAAACTGTCAGATTAATCGCAAAGGATAGAGCACTGTTCGAAAGCAGAAGCAAACCAGTGAGAGGAATAGCACGGACGGG
Organism: Apis dorsata; assembly: GCF_000469605.1. Taxonomy (NCBI): domain Eukaryota; kingdom Metazoa; phylum Arthropoda; class Insecta; order Hymenoptera; family Apidae; genus Apis; species Apis dorsata. The sequence goes on along the minus strand of NW_006263730.1, from coordinate 248,783 downwards.
AAAAAGTGGGAGTGAAAGTGGAAAAATTCACTTTTTCGAAATTATAAGGGGAACAAAGGTACGTTCCTAGTGATACGTGAGACTGCTAATGTTTCGCGGAAACGATGGAGCCTGAGGAACCTCTGTTACAAGGTATCCTGCTGTTACCACCGCAGGGAATGTTAGGACAGCTCAAGGTTGGTTAACATTAGCATGGATAAACGTGTATTTCGAATTCTAGTAATCCATTTGACAAATAAAGTCTTTCTATAATTTTATTTATTCTAATCTTTCGATAAGTAAACATATTGATTGATTCAACTATTTGTTATTAATGATCGTCATCAAGAAATAACCTATAAAGTTTGGATGATAACATTCCAAATATTTCAATAACGCTAATTCGAGCTTTGATACACGTCATTCTTAATTTTATATGATTTTCGAAATACACAAAATCTATATTTTTCTTTTTCATTGAAATTAAAATATTAATATTGAAAGCCAATCGTATTATTTATATTTTTTTACAGAAATCTTGGCATAAAAGATTTTGTCAGCTGTTTAGGACTAGTAACTATGGAATCAAACGTGTTGAAATATATGATAATCAAGAAGAAGCTATAATGCAATCACATGCTCCTCGTATCATCACATTAGATGCATGCATCAAAATTGCACCTAGTAATCAGTCACATGTATTTACTGTAAGTAAATATTTAACAAAAGATTTAACAAACAAAATGTGAAATGTCTATTTATTTTTGTGTTTATATGTAGGTTGTGACTAAGTCAGGCATTCATTATTTTGGATGTTATTCTGAATCTGATATGACTCATTGGATTACTGCATTTCAGTTAGTAGCATTTAAAGATAGTGTATCTAATCAGACAATAGAAGAAAATAATGATCTATATTGTACCAGTGGAGAAGGAGTATTTTCTGTTAAAGTTGTAGAAACAGATGCATCTAAACGATGTGGTTTAGAAACTAGAAACTATACACTTATAGTAGCTGCAGTTGATATTAAATTAATGGATGGAGATGTAGTTCTATTCACTTGGCCATATCGATATATTAGGAGATATGGTTACAAGGATGGAAAATTCATTTTTGAAGCAGGAAGAAAATGTGAATCTGGAGAAGGTTCTTTCCGCTTGGAACATAGTAGTCAACAAGAAATTTTTCGTTGTATGTATTCCAAAATGAGATCAATGAAAAAATTAATGAATGAGGAAAATAATCCAAACATTGAATGCAATGATGCTCAATATCATGCAGCTTTATCAATGGAAGCTGGATCAAGAGCAGCATTACCTCCTTCTCCAAATAGTTCTGCTAATTTAATTGATATTGATTTTTCACCTCAAAATTCTCAAAAACAATCGAGTTCTTCATCTAATTTAGATACTAGTTTATCTTCGAAGCCTTCTTTGCCTATTGTTAAACCAAAACCTGCGAAACCTCCGCGAAAATATGTTTTTACAGGTATATTAGATAAGAGAAATATAGATCTTGAATCATCAGATTTACCTACGTGCGGAGAATACAAAGCATTAAATCGAGATAATTCACCGGAGATGTCTCAAAAAACAATAGGAAGTTCCATATTAGATGATGAAGAGAGACATCCTTATGATTTAGTAGAAGTAAGAAATGATGCATGGAAAACACATGGTATTGATAATATACATCATACAGAAAGATCAAATTCGTCACATAGTGACAAAGACAAAGAGAATGAAGATGATTTCCAATATGAAACAATGATGCCTATGATTACATCCCAAAGCTCATCAAAAAGTAAATCTAGTATTACAGAGAATTCAGTAACGAATAATCCAATGTCGCCGATCAATCATATTCCTAGTAATGAATCTGATTATGATAAATTAGAACATTTTGGTTCTGCAAATTCTAAAATTAATCAAAAAAGTTCATATAAATTTGGAAATTTTAATAATGCATCTCAAAATTCATATTCTAATGCTTCTTTAAATAATACTGTAACTGATACAAATGCTATATGGTCTAATTATGATATTGTCGAAGATATGTCTGCTGTTAGATTGGCAGATGATAGTCACCTTGGATATGGTGTCATTAGAAAAAAAACAAATCATTCTGAGTCTGCATCTACTAGCAGTAATATGGGTCCAAAGCATAAAGTGTTTAATAATAGTGAATATGCAATTGTATCAAAACCAAAAAGGGTATAAAAAATTTAAAGTAACTTCATTTGATAGTGATTCAAGAACATTATATAAGTTACTTCTATTCCAGAAGTTTTTAACTTTCAAAAATAATAAGAAAATACTAGTCTACAATATGACTAGGGTAAGTTCGTTTTTATAGAGCTAAATGAAAAATTAAATGCTTATATTTTATAACTTTATTACAGAAATGAAATAACATTTATTCTGTACAGATTATTTTAAGAAACACTAGTCTTTTTAATCACTGTCAATTATAATAGAAATAATTATTTTTAAAGATAAAATGATTTTATACATATACATTCTGATAATTTTTAATATATATTAATAAATATTAGAAACATTAGTTTCTAAATAAGACAAAATTATTAAGATTCAATATTGGATTATGAAAATATTAAAATAATTGCAATGAAAAGATATAGTGCCTTATATCATTAAATATAATAAATAAAATCACTAAAAATATAACTTAATGATAAAATGAAACAAAATTTAAATGTACATGTCAATTCCAACATCTGGTGTACTTAGACATCTTTAATATTATTATTATAATTAATTATTCATAGTCCTTTATTAATATTGTTGCAAGCTCAACAACAGAAGTTGTGCCTTCAGAAATATTTAAAATAAACAATGGATAGTTTTTAAATGTAGAATTTAAATATGCATGATAAGAAAAAAACATTAAGTCATTCCTTTTGTTTTCAATATTATATATTTTATATTTATATATATATATATATATATATATGTACTATATATATACACATTTATAAAAGATTTAATTATATTACATATATTTCACTGTTAAAAAAGACATTTTTTATAAAAGATACATTATCTACATGTACATATTAATTGATACAAATATCAATATATTAATAATTCCAAAACTTGCCATATAATTTCTACATGTGCCAAGATCTATCATTTTTATAAATTAAATTTTTATTGATATTAAAATTACATAATACTTGTTTTCATAAAATTATATTTACATTTAATATATTGAATAAAGAGGCAAGTCTCATGGGATTTATATAAGATCTGAAAAATTTTATTCAAGTATATATTTTTTACTAAATTGTACATATTAGAAGTATTTACATGTAATACACATGAATAATAGAAAAAATTTTGTTTCTTTTAATGATTATAATTTAAAGGATCAAAAAACTTTTAAATCTTTCAGTGTTAACCAAACTTTGGATATTTTTTTACATATATAACTGTAAGATTAACATAATATAAAAAGCACATATAGTCAACAATAAATTTAAAAGTATATAAACACTGAAATATTTTTTTACCTCTATCTTATCAAAATAAAAATTTCTTTTCTTAAAGAATCTTTATTCTAATTCCTTCGAAGATGTAACCTTTTTATTTTTATTATGTATATCTTCTTGTTCTTCAATTAAACGTTGTTTTCTTTCTTTATTATGTTGTATTAAATCAAATTCTGCTTTAGCAACCACCTCGATATATCCATCAACATCATTTAGCACTTTTCGAACTGTTTCTCCTTTTGCCGCCAATAACTTTTCAATATTTTGCTTATTTTTTAATTCCTCAAACCATCCAAGATTGTCAGCAATTAAATGGTTATTTTTACAACCATCACAACGAATTATAACTAATCCTTTTTCGTAAGCTAATTTCGATATAATTTTTCCATTTCGAAAATTACACTTTTTACATGTAAACATCACTTTGATTTTAGCTTGAATTTTGCCAAGCACTTTCTTGTTAGCATCTTTGTTAACTTCTTCTTTTTCTAGTGATTCAGGAAGATTGGTTTTCGTTCGAATAAAAATTGAATCATGTAGATCAACATTAAATTTCCTTTTTCGAATCAATGAGATCTGATGTAAATTTGTAAATTCTTTCGTAAGTGTCAGTTGCATCCCGCATCGAATTATTTGCCGCAATGAAAACATAATGTCCTTTCTTTTCTTTTAAATTTTCAAATATATAGTGTCATTTATAATTGAAAATATTTTCTTTATATATTTTTAAATTATAATTTAAATAATAATATTAATAACAATTTTTTATCACATGAATTATATTACTTACTATTTTTCTCATTCACGTGTACCATTTACATCGAACTACAATAAAAGGCAAATTCACATGTATGTTATTATTCTCATTGGTCATTTTCAATATTATATAATTTCACATTAATAAATTTAACATGCAACTAAACGCAGGAAAAAAGAAAATTCGATTTTTTTGAAAATTAATATTTTATTTTGATGAAAATTCACTCTATACATTATTTTTTTACTACATTTAAAAATCGATTCTCCAGAAATACATTAGTTATTCAACAAGTATGAAAAAGCCTAAATTGTAATATATGATAAATACAAATGATAGAAAATGAATTACTAAATATATTTTTTTTCTTCTATTTTTTTCTTTTTTTTAAAATAAATTATATTGAGGATTCCTTATATTGAGGATAACAAGAAAAAGTTCATTTTTTAAATGACTAATATTATTGGAATTATTAGTTTTGATCTTATACTAGTTTCTTAGCTTCAAAGAAACTTTTCAAGTGTCTCATTTGCCATGTACCCATAATCAATACAATCACAGTTTGTATTAGAGACCACCAGAATACACGGCGATGTGTACTTTCAGATGTTTGCCTGAAACGTTCTTCTCGATACTGTAAACAAAGAATATAAAATTATAATCCAAATTTTTAACAAAAAAATGAAAAAGTAAATAAATGAGATTTAACCCTCTGATAATTTTGTTCCTTTGTTATTTGTTCCACTTGATCAAGAAGTTGATGTATCCTCAATTGTAATTCAGTAAATTTTTCTTTGTGAGCTGTATTAGAATAATCAATAGCATGTTCACCAACTTGAATGTCCAAATGCACTCTCTATATAATGTAATAAACTCAATTACATTAAACAATATAAATAATTATTGCTTTACATTATTAGAATAAAAGTCTTACTAATTGAGCACCACTGAACCAAGAACTAGTGTTAGAATATAAGCAAATTATATGCTCTCCAGGCATGAAAGAAGTGAAAGAAAATCTTCCTTCTGAACTATACACTCTGGAAAGAATCGTTTTATCATCTGGATCTCGAACTTGCACGTGCATTCCCATTCCCGGGCTGCTCGGGGCGAATCCACCGGTTCTTGGATCATATAATTCAACTTTGTAATTTACTATATAAAGAAAAATAAAAATTTTTAATAAAAGTCATATCATTGACACGTAATTGATATTATTTTTTACTAACAAATATATTTAACATACCTAAAACAGTCGTTTCATCTGGAATATCTTCCATGAAACACTTTCGTTCAGTTTCAGCAATGTGAAAATAGAGTCCTGTACCATATTCGAGAATACACAATAATACTAGAAATATACCGTATTTTAACATGATTTTTTATGAGCAGTGCTTTTAATAGCACGGCAAAACTTAAATTACGAAAGAAATTCTACGTGAAACTTAATAGGGCACACGTCACCTTCGAAAACAACAGTGAAGTTCACGTATGCGGCGCTACTGCGCGTTATCGATATTGACTCTCGATAATCGAAAGCTAAAAAGATTTAATAAAATAAAAAACAAGAAATGGACGTTACATTATTAGCTTTTTTCGCTGTTTTAATCATTGTATTGATTCTCATTTGTACAGTGTTTTTAAGACAAAAATCCGGTACGTTTTCACTCATAAAAAACTTTTTTGTTATTATTAAAATATATCTTTCCTTACAACTAAATATATTCCTAACCTTTAATTTTGTTATGAAACAGATGTTTTGTTAATTATTATAAATATTGAATTAACTGTATGTACATTTCATAAAATAATTAAAATAAAATATACAAATTTAATTAATTATTACTTCTTTATATTTAATATTCAAACTGACAAAACATAAAAATTTTGTTATTTCGATGTTATAGCTGCACGAAAAAAACAAACAAATGTAGAAAGAGCTGCACAAGGTAGACCAATAAGACGAGCAGCAGGTCAAAGGAATGCTAGACGTCGTATGCAAGCAACTTCTAGTCAACAAATTGAAGAAGATGATAATGGATCTGGAAATGAAGCAAATGATGAAGCAGATGAAAAGCCATCCACTCCTGATTTCAAAATGGGTGCAAAGAAAAGAGCAAAATTAGCAGCTAAATCAGAAAAGAAAGCTCAAAGAGAAGCTGCTGAAAGAGAAAGAGAAGAGCGTAAAAAAAGAGAACAACTTCTCCAAGAAGAAAGGGATAAACAATATGAAAAAGAACGAGCAGAAGAATTAAAACAAGAAGAAGCAGAAAGAAAAGCCAGAGAGGAAAAAGAAAAAAGAGAATATGAAGAATATTTGAAAATGAAAGAAGCATTTAGTATAGAAGAAGAAGGATATGATCAGGAGATCAAAGAAGATGAAGAAAATCTATTAGAGCAGTTTCTTCAATATATTAAACAAAACAAAGTGGTGGTTCTTGAAGATTTGGCTGCATATTTTAGTTTAAAAACAGCAAGTGTAATAGAAAGGATTCAAGAGCTTCAAGCAACTGGAAGTTTAACTGGAGTTATTGATGACAGAGGAAAATTTATTTATATTTCTCAGGAAGAACTTGAAGCTGTAGCAAAATTTGTCAGACAACGTGGTAGAATCAGTATTACTGAATTAGCTGAAAATTCAAACCGTTTGATTAATCTAAATCCAGGAAAACAAAGTATGGTGGAAGCTAGATGAATTATATTACATGATTTTATGTTATAGGAGTTTCATATAAGAATATTTTAATAAATTTATATATTATTTTACATATAAAAAACAAAATTTTTATATACAAAAACAAAATTTTATTTATATCTTATAAATTTTATATTTTATTTAATTGTAAATAATATCTTTTTAAAATATATGTCTTATTATCTTTACAATTTCTATGATAAATTAATAATAAAATAATAATAAATGAAAACAAATCTAATATATAATGCATAGAATATAATATATAATGCATTTTTTGCCATATCTCAAGAGAAAATCTTCTTGCTCCCCTTCTCATTAGCATTTTAGCATTATTTTCAATGATTCGGACCAAAATAAGATTACAACATTAATAATTTGTTTTAAATAATTAATTATTATATATTATAGTTTTAAAATAGAAATGATAAAAATACATGTTCAATTACAATCAGTTATGTTCTATATTTTGTTCATAATTATATATCAAGAACAAGTGAAACAAAGAGAGCAAATAGTGGGAAAAGCATAAAGATAGACTAAAATTATTGATATCAGCGCCATCTTCAGAGTGCCGCAAATAAAACACACAAAAAAAAATAGAAAATTACAAGAAAAGGATAGAGATAGAAAAGAATTGACTCTCAGCGCCATCTCTTGAAAATCAAAGAAATTTCTTCAAGGAAATATTTTTCTGAAATCATTCAGAGATGGCGTTAATCCTAAATTCTTATTCTACTTTATCCTCCTTTAAAGAGATGTCTTTAATATTCAAGAGATGGTGCTAAAAGTTAATTCTTGTACTATCTCTATCTTTTTTCTAATATTTTCTATCCTTTCTTTCTGAGTTTCATTTACGGCACTCTGAAGATGGCGCTGATTTCAATATTTTTATACTATCTTTGTCCTTCTTCCACTATTTGTTCTCTTTGTTTATCTTCTATTTATTTTGTAAAATTTATATGTTCAAGCGACAGCTTCAATATTTGATTAATTTTATAATCTCTTTTATAATTAATTAAAAATCAATAAATTTTATTCGATGCATGTTATATATATCTACTTTTATATTTTTATATATTGTAAAAAATATATGTATTTTATGTATATATAAATTTTTTTATATATTATAAGGAACATATATTTATAATATCATAAATTGATATTATTTTTATTATTATAAAAAAAAATATAAAGTGAAATTTTTAATTTATCAATAATTCAATTTATCAATAATATTATCAATAATATTAAAATTTATCTGAGATTCGTAACAATTAAAATATCAATAAATATAATTTAATATACAAGTATAATGCTTGAAAATATTTATGAAAAAATGTATTAAAGAAATTATTTTTAAAAATTTCACAAACTTATGTAATTGAATATAATTCCTGTACTTATTATTCTAAATCATTAAAAATATATTATTCAAGATCGGTATTTCAAAACATGAGATATAAAGTTTCATTAAAGTTTTGTTTATCTTATATCTGGCCGATGTTAATCATCATCGGCATCAATATAAAAGATAGATAAAATAAAACATTAGAAAATATTTTTTAATGATTCATGCCATCGATTTCTCTTCGAAAATCTATCGAAATGATATTTCACTGAGATTATAATGTTCACAATGTAAAACAATACATAAATCAAAACGTAAAAATCTATCGTCAAATATCGAATTAAAATAGAAACGTTTAAAACTTTCCAAGCATTTTTTAATTGATATTTTTTATCGAGAGTTTCGGTGGTTTTAAAACAACCATCTGATGAAATCAAGGATTGATGTTGCATCAGATTCTAGTTTGCATGTAGATGCAAGTTAAGTATGTTATTCCTGAATGAATAATATATCATGAAGTTGAAATGGGTGTTGGCGATGATTTTACCACTAAATTCTACATTTATGATCTATTTTACATCGAATAAAAAAATATTCCATAATTAATTCTTAAACTTACGGAGAACTGGAACCGATTTTCAGGAAATATTTCAATCTTAAAAAAAAAAAATCGATGCACAGTTGATTTATGAAATAGACGAGTGACGACACTTTACGACTATTAAGTGTCTCATTTTTCACCCTAAAGTTCAGCAGCCATGACTCCCGAAATTTTCTAGATTCAAAAAGAACGTGCAGTTTATTTTAGGACGAATGATAATAGTTCCAGCGTATATACTAGATTCCACAATGAAATTTTCTTCTTCAAAGAAAATCCAAAAGAAAATTATAGATACGTTACGATTTATTTGTTCAAATTTTTTTATATCACATATAATACAAAAAAAAAAAAATATTACAAAATTCTACAAAAATCTTACAAAATTCTAGTATTTTTTATTACAAAGTGTTACACTTTTAATACATACATTTCCGTGTAATTGAAAATTATTAGAATTTATTAGAATAAGATTTTCCTGTATGAATAATAATCGAGATCTTTGTTAACTTATGCACATTGCTTATAATATTAATGAAAATCGATCGATTTCAAAACAGATTTTGAAAACAATTCTACCGTTTACGATTTGAATCGATCAACATCCCCCCACTCGATATCGATGTTTGATACGCGAAGAAGGGGGCACGCGGAGACTATGTAAGCGGCCACGGAATCGCAAGAGAACCTGTAGTCTTCTTGAGAACAT
>NW_006263730.1:236516-238928 GCF_000469605.1 Apis dorsata | reverse complement strand
AAAAAAAAAAAAAAAAGAAGAAGAAAAAGGAAAAAGTGAATCGGTTCGAAATTGATTTGAAGCAAATTCGAATTAAAAAGACAGCCGTGGTAATATTTTCTAGTAATCGAGAAGACCTATGTGTCGATGAGGTGCAAGATTTTGGATTGTCAAGGAAATTCTCCAACATTCTTACCCAGTGTTAGGTAAGCATAGAATCATAAGAACAGGTTTTATACCTCGATCTTCTAGCACGTCACATTTCAATTCTTGTTTTTAAATTGCGTAGAACATTTATTTGTTTCGAGTCTATGATGATATGGAATACACACAGAGGATTGTTGAAAAAAAATCTTGAAACCTGTTTGCATTCTTTTTTTTATTATTACGATTGCAGATAAATTTTTTTATTACGATCTCCTGTAGAAGAATGTTTGAAGAATTTTAATAAATTAATAAATTATATATTTATAGAATAGTTTAACGAATTTTTGAAAATTTCTGAATATTATTAATGACTTTTATTATTTTTTTTTTTTGCAGGCTTGCTAAAAATCTTCGAACTCGCAAAGGAAGTCGACGTGGTAACGCTGGAAATCGTCTAGAATTGTTAGTTCTGGTTCATTTGCATCACGTACCATAAAGTAAGTATTATTTTCTACATAAGAAAAAAAACTAGGAAAAAAAAATAATATAATAATTAATACTTTATAAATCAATGTTATTCAGATAAAAAAAAAGATCAGTGAATCTGATAGTGTCAGAAATTAAAGTGGAAGTGCTGCGTATCGGTTTTAATTGGCTTAAAATCGATAGAAACTGGTAGAAGAAAGGTAGAACAATTTTCATTTTAAAAAGGAAGCGAAAAGAGTCAAAATGGTTCACACTGATATTCTCATCAAAGGGCCTTACGAAGATACGAGGTATGCTAGAAATTTTTTTATATTTTAAATATCTTAATGTTCTAAATATTTTAATCCTTTGCTCTATAAAGTCACATCTGATGACAGCAATATTATTCTTCTTTACTTTTGAACTAACTCTAACACTTTATGTACTTAAAATAAATCAAAACGAGAAAAGATAAAATTAGAATTGACTCAGAATAAACAATTATAGCGCAAACAGTTAAACTTCTTATATATATAATAAACATTCTTCTTCTTTTTTTTTTTTTTTTTAATTTTATATGCGTAGAAAGAACAAAAATGCATCGTCAGCACACCAACAGCGACCTCAACAATCGCAGAACAAGAATGACAAGTATGGCTCTTGGGGTCCAGTGTATAAGAACAAACAAAACTTTATCGACATGCATATTTGCTGATTACTATGAGGTATAACTTGAAAGATCGTATTGAAGATAATGAATAACGAATAAAAAAATTTTATATATTACTTGCATCACTTTATCACTTTAATTTCGACACCAAAGATTTCTTTGTTAAACTGATAATTAGTAACAATAAAAATGAATAGAAGCAATTAGAAGACAAAAGATTGATTATTCTTTAACCGATTATTCAAAACAATTTCCACTTGAAGAGGAAAAAATGCTAATAATCTTTGAAATCTTCGAAAACAGACAGACGAAGAAACTATATCACTAGTTCCGTCGGATATGCAACTCACGAGAAGACAAAGGACTCGGAAAAAATAACTGACGATTAGGTTAGGAATCTAAGAATATAAATACATCGAATACAATTCTCATCCATTTCGTTTTTCATTAACTATGGGATCAATTAAATTTAATTAAATAAATTCTTCATATTTCTATTCACGAAACATAATCTCTCAGAGCGTTTAAATGAATTCTTCCGTCATAATCAGACTACAACTTACAATACACTCTTCTTTATTCCAACTCGATTCGAATAGAAAAATCTAAAAATTTCTTTAAAAAATTAACCATATAAAAGAGAATATGCAGAAGAAAGAAGATATCAAAAGATTCAATTTCAAATATATTTAAAGTTAAATCATTAAATAAAATAAACTCTTTACAATACGATCTTCGTTTATTTCGATCCCACGTATCGAATCAACTCTTCGAATAAAACTGTTTCGTTCACCTGGAAAATCAGCCTGGAAATCGATCAGAAACGGGTGAAATAAGATTCGGAGAGGAAGATCGATCGGGGATCCCCTCGGTTTCCACCCCGTCGAGTCGAGGAAATAGTAGGGGAAAGCCGGGCTGGTGGGGAAACGAGCGAGGAAGAGGAAAAAAAAGCTTCTGGACAAACGAGAGAGCTTTGCCGTGGCTCGGATAGAACGGGGGCAACGTGGTGCAGTCGTTGAGAACGCGTCGTCAGGTTCGGTGTTCCTCTGAATGGAGGGTGACGGGGGTGGAACGGTTCGTCGCTCGAAAATTCACGTTCGACACAACGTCTATCTCGTTCCTAATATTTATCCTGATAATAATTAAACACG
>NW_006263730.1:232515-236293 GCF_000469605.1 Apis dorsata | reverse complement strand
TTTTTTTTTTTTTTTTTAATCAACTCGATTAAAGGGATTCGATCGAGAGTGAAAGAGGAGGAGGAGGAGGAGGAGGAGGACGAAAGAAGAGGAGAAAGAAGGAAAGTGGCGTTGCTCCGTGGAACGCGAGAGATAACCCGAGAGTCGACGTCCCGACGCTGCTGCTATTTCGAGGCTGAAACACACCGGTAAGCTTTTGTGTCCCACAGTCTCACCGCCGACCAGTCTCTTTTTCGTTGGCGGATTTAAGGTGCATAACTGGCGAGCTTCCGCACGTTCGATCACGGCTTGTACACATGGAAAAAAGGGGAATGCGTTGAAGGGTCCTTTTTTCGAGATTCCAAGCTGGACCGCGTTCTCGACGTGCCTTTAACTCAGAGAGACAGTTTCTCCCCGTTGGCTAAAATCGTTCGTCCTTCCAAGGGGAATTCGGTCTCCTTGCTCCCGTCCGATCTTTTTTACGCCAACGCGAAACAATCTCGATAGGATCTGTTCCCCTTCCTGTTATGCGTTAACTCGTTGTTAAACATCAAAGACGTACGATCGATCCGTTTGTTTTCATTCAAAGCACGACTGGAAGATTCTATTCTCAGAGCGTATCGCTCTTCAACCAAGCTTCGATCAAGCTTCGATCAGCTGACAGGTTTTGATTCGTTCTGCGATTCCATCGATCGTTAGACGTGTCTTCTATTGGAGGAGACTTGTGGGATTCATTTTATTCGTTCGCATTTTTCGTTCCACAAAATTTGCCCGATCGAGTTTCTTTTTTTCATCTATATAAGATTTCTCTATTTATTCTTTCACTGGAAGATAAAAAAAAAATCAAAATTCCTGCTATCCATATTTCCTATCCATAGATATCTAACGAGATCTTCTTGTGGGTTCCACTTAATACAAGTTTTTTTTCTTTTTTTTTTTCTTCTTTTTTTTCCTCCGTGCACGAGGAGAATTCTTTCACGCGTTTTATAACACGCGAACGTGATATCGGGCAATGTGATTGGGCCTCGAGGGAGCGTGGAGAGCGGAAATAGAGCTTCCTCTACGACGCGATGATCCCTCGTTGGAACAAAATCCCTTTTGCGTGGCGAAGGGCGGCCGCCACGTCTGAATCCCTCCCTCTCCCCTCGTTCTGTCGATGCTAATGCTCGTTGCATCCGTAGGTACAACGGCATCGGGGTGCTATTTTTGTCGGCTGCCTACAGTTACTAGTAGGCACCCTCTTGCGAGCAGCCGGAGGCCGGGACTCGCGCCTCGATACCCTCGATTCTCGGCGCGGGCGCGTGCCAACGCTCGTTCATCCGGGTCATTAGACATCTCCTACCTCTCTGTCCTCGTGGCCAAAAATGATGGACGAGTCGAATATGAATACTCGAAGTGTGAAGTGAAGAAAAATCACGGCGAGAAATCCGGGACGGGATGATCGTAGGAATGCTTTTCATTCGAGTCGGAAGATAATTATTTTAGAATTTAAGAGAATTGTAAGAAATATTGCGAAGACTTGATTCGATGAGAATATTTTTCTTTTAAATCGAAAGTCTAAGTGTTCGATTAAGTGTTTTTATTTTAGAGATAACGAGGTGGAAGGAAAATGGAATAAATACTTTTACATTATATATTCTGTTTTTAAAAGATCCTGTATTGATCAATTTAACAAGCTAGAAACGTAGACAATCGATCAAATTGCCCTGTAAGTAGGTTTGACAATTTCATAGACAGAGGCGCACGTGTCTGTCATCCTGCAGGCGCGCGTGCCCCGCATTAACGTCTAGCATAGATGAGTCTCGAAAATAAGGGGTCGAGGGAATGCATCAAGTGAAAAAGAGGATCAGAGGAAAAACCTACGAACATCTGAACATCTGAAAATGGGGGAGATATCTGAACCGGCATTCGATCTATATTTGTTCCTCGAAAACAGGATGGAATGGAATTCAATAAATAATCGTCGATGGATCGAAAGCATCCTAATCAAACGATTTCAACCGATTTCGTCGCGAATTCAGAGAAAAAATTCCTGTGAAAATAAAATTTCGTTCTTCTAAAACGAAGTAGATCCGATCGAACCGATTCGTTGCAATAATCTCCAAATGATGAAGGTATCTGGACCAGCATATTTCGTTCTATATTTGTTCCTCGAAAGCAGAATGGAATGGAAGTCGATAGATCGAAGACGACTCGATCGGATCGAGTCTCGAACCGATTTATCCCGGTAAGAAATTCGATCTTGGAGTTAGGAAAGGCTAAATATAACCAGGAAGTAACGTCGGTAGCGATTTACGTATGTTCTCGTCACCTTCTGGGCCCAGCACGCGCATAAACCACGTGCAAGTAGGGTTAAGCCCCTGACAGAAGTTCCGACCGCGTTATTGCATTAGCCCCGGGGGCACGTGCGTGCGTGGGTGCGAAGGGCAGAGAATTAGTAAGTGGCGTTCGAGGCGTGAAGGGTGTCGTTGAGGTGCGTGCTCTGCCAAGTTCGTTCAACTCGAGAGGGTCGGGAGAGCATCGAGAGCAGGCTGAAAGACTCGCCGCCTTGGCGGTCGAAAAGCTTGGAAATTTATCTTTGAGCTTTATAAATCTAAAGAGTCTAAAGAGTCGCGCTTGCGCTCTTTCCACGGCAATCTTGAGAGATGTTTCTGGAAGAGATTTTTTTGGAGTAATCGTTTTTTTTTTTTTGAAATAGAAAGAAAATAAAGATTACGTAAGTACGTTCGCATCATGTACGTTCCACGTTTTCGAAATCTTCGTTAATGAAATGCAACGAACGATGATACGATTCCCAAGGGGACGAAGTAAACGCGTCTCGTGAGAACTCATTGACAGGATCTGGAGCGAAACAGACGCAAACGATGCATCCTGTCGTTAACGTTGCCAGTCGCGCATCAATTACAACAATCGCGTGCGATCGCACGAATTATTTCGTTTCCACCGGCTGTATCATTCCCTCCGGCATTCGTGTTTATACGAATAACGTATCAGAGTCTCGGTTCTCGTATCTTTTTTCTCTGGGCCAGGAATGGATGACGTTATCGGGGGATCGCTTCCGGTGATTTAATTATAGCAACAAATCCCTATGCACGCGTATGCCAAAGGTCGTTGGTAAATATGGCAAAGGAAATATGGAAGGTTTCAAGAATTTCCGCAATTTCTTTTTTCTTTTTTTTTTTTTTCTTTTAATTTATTCTCCTTTCGATGGTCTCTTATTTCTTAAGAGACGAAACTTCCGACACGATTCCGTTTCATCCGTGGCGCCGTTAGCAGAACGGGAGCAAAAAGGAACGTGGAAGAAGATGGAGAAAAAGTAAAATAAAATCGATGATTTCCTTTCGCCTCGACGTGGAGCGGAAGGAGAGGAAAGAACGCGATCCCGGGTGGGGGAGAGTGTCTCCTAAGAATAGAAAAATTCTTTTTTGTCGTCGCGTCCTTCCGTCGCGCAATTGTCGGGGGAGTCTCGAAATTGTATACCTGGGCGATAGAAAACAATCTCAGAGAACTGGTCCACACGATGACTGCGGAGAATCTCTTCCCCCAGACGCTTCAGTGACGTCGGCCTCAGACGGCTCTGATCCTAAATGCAACCGCGTTTAAAAATATCAATTCCTGGAACGGTTCGCAGAAATCGAGCAGCGAGATATTTAGTCCTCTCTCTTCCTTTTCTTTGTTCCATGTATACCGCCGCGGAGACCCCCCGCGAACCTAAAGGCGTGGTTACAACCACCGCTCTGTGCTTGGTATATACACGTGCATCCGCTGCTCCGGCATACAAAGACCGAGAGAAATTATG
>NW_006263730.1:215737-232322 GCF_000469605.1 Apis dorsata | reverse complement strand
TGTTTTTTTTTTTTTTTTTTCTTTCGAAATAATCGATCGATCTAAATCTTTCGGTTACCATTAGAGCACTTATAAATTGTAACGAGGAGGAAAAGAAAAAGAAGGAAATGTTATGTTTAAACGAATTATATATAGTTCGATTCAAGTTTGATTTGGAAAATTTTTTTCTCACTTATCCGGACAACGTGGAAAACCTTTGAGATTTACGCATTTCGCAACGGTTCGATATTGTTTGCAATAGAGTCATGTACCGACAGCCGGTACATTCTTAGACATAATGACGGCGGCGTTCGTTCGGTGATCGCATCTTGGAAGAATGACGTCTACCGGTGCGTCGAGACGACGGCGGTCGTTCTACCCGAAATAGATCTCGAATACGAAGACGACTCGTGAATGCATCCACGAGGAAACCGGTTGCTAGGGGAAAAACGAATCATTTCGATACGTTTATTAATGAAGAAAATTCCAAGCCTCTTAAACGCCGCTGCGCTGTGTGGTAAGATCGAAAGAATCCAGAAACGCATCTAAAAAGAAATATTGCCTTCATTCTTGTCTCTTACTCAGTCATTACACGCTGGAAGGAATATTTTATATTGGAAAAGTCGATGATTAATTAACGAAGTATTTCAAAGACGACTCAATTCGCATATTGTGAATCTTCGATAACGAAATTTTTCTTTGTGGTGTCAGATATTTTAAATATACAAAACGTGAAACAGGGATCGGCTTGTTTGACTTAAATTCTGGAGGGGTTGCCATTTTTGGTACAAGGACGCGTATGTCGGTCGAAATGGTATAGGAATGAACATATGGGACAACGCGTAACATTTGCACGATCATCGAAGTAGAGGGAAAAATAAACTAAATCTTTATTATCTCGAAAAATTTCCTAGTAACCTTTTGAATCATTTGTTTTTCCGGTTTATTTAAATTTATTGTTAAAGATATACATATACATGCAAAATATTGCATATATCATTATGCTCGATAAGCGGATAAGATAATTTTAATTCCAAGAATTTCATTCCAATATGCAAATCGTGCGAACGTTTGAGTGAAGTTCTCGCGAATAAAATATGTATGTGCATGATGAAATCTTCGTTTTGGTAATGCAACGCTTACATGCGCCCATATTATATCGAATAACGGTATTAACGAGTTCCTGGCACGTTATTTATAATTTCCATAAAATGGATAGTAGGTTTACGATTGACGGGAGTTATATTCAATTTCAATTTCACCGTATGTTATTTATTCACTATCGATAAAAGCGGAAATTATTTTTATAAATGTGATAAAATGTGTCCACGGATTCAATGGCGGCAGCCGGATTCGTATTGCGAGAGAACAACTTTTACTCCCTGGAATTTATCAGTTTTTGTTAAACTTAATCGGTAAAGAGGGAAAAAATCGTGGAGAGTAGCAATATACTTTCGTCAAAAATCCAAAGAAATCCCAACAAATACTATATTTGGCATTCTGAGTCACGACACAGTTGCGCAGCCGCACCGCAAGCTTTGAATTCTACCGCGTAAGTCAATGCACCGCTATTTCGTCTTTTTCCTTCCATTCAAATTCTTCGAACTTCTCCGTTTCTATTCTTTATCTACGAGTCTCGAACTTTTGGAAAGTATACTATAAATAACGAACACATCTTTGACACACTTACGTTACGAGACAACAAACAAATCGAATTTATTTTTTTTTCTAATTATGTAATTTTTCTTTCAGGTCGTTCGCGGATGTATTCTAAGGGAAAAAAATCGTCTGTTTAAAATTCGGCACGATGAGGGCACGAGACTCGATCGTGTACACTCCGGTGTCCCTTGGACCGGATACGGATGACGAGGAAACGTTGGTCAACGCGGAAGTTTACAACAATGGTGAGTTTTATCATTTTTTATTCACGTAAGCACAATAAATCTTCTTAGAAAGAAAAGGTAATAAAGTTTAGAAATCATTGTTTTGCGAATTCAATTTTGTATTTCATAGAACGAATGTTAAGCGCGCCAGTGGAATAAGTTGATATTTTTACCAACGATCGGTAATAAAGTTCCGTATATTTCTAACGAGGTAAGGTTAGTGGCCTCCACGGATTTATTAATCAAATCTCAACGACAAAAGAATCCCCTTATCTTGTCATTAATGTTTAATGTCGCATAACGATGTTTAATAGTGTTTTACGAATTTTTACGCGTTCCGGTTCAGTTTTCTCTACGGATCAATTACTAACATTGAATCGTACGTATCTTCGAATTTATCGCACTTAACGAATCCTACGTGAAATGAAAAATGGAATCAACGTTCAAAAATGATAGAAATTGAAGGAAATAGATTAATGAATCGCGGATGTTTGTGCAAATTTACACTTTCATCATAATTAAAGAAGTGGAGCATAAATGAAAATTTATAATTCATCCTCCAAGTTTCAAACGTGTGTTTTATACAGAATTTTACAGAATTTAAAATTTTCCATAAATGCACTATCTAAGTAATAAGAGAAAACGTAGATTGGACGCGTAATAAATTATCGCTTCTTACCGTTCGAAATCGCATCGCATAAAATGTAAGGCAAATTCCAGGGCGTACAGGAACGCCGCTAACTAGATGGGACATTTTTCCTTATTAAAATTCCACGGTGACCGAACACGGATATTCCTGACCAAGTCAAGCCGGATGCGATTGGAAATCGAACCGGAGAGCGAAGACTCCGATCTCTGACTCAGAGCAGACACCTACACGACTTCCGAATTCGAACTTCGCGGTTGTAATGCACGTAGGATAGGGCGGGGGCGTGGCGCATGTACGCAATATACCGAAGCACAAGCCGCGTCAGCCTCCGTTTTTGGCAATGATAATACCGCTCACCTGGTATTGTTTAATCGTCGTCTCTTATCTTTTTCGCGAACCTCGCGAAACTGACACGATCGTCGCGCTCAAATATTTGATTATCTGTCCTTATCTCTCTCGTAAAGCGATTCCTCGAAACGAGGCGTCACTTCGTTCTCGAGAAAATTAATTTTTGAGAAAGAGTATCATCAGAATAATCTTCTTTTTACTTCCAGTAATTAATGATAAATTACAGATCGATGGAGTATATCTTTTGTAGATTAATCAAACGATCTTTTTTGCGAAAAGATTGAAAGGAAAGATAAATTGTTAAAAATGGAATAGCTCGATTCTTAATTAACGTTATCGCGAATTTATATCATTGTATTGGTATAACACTTCAAAAGATCAAAAATTGTCGTTTCCGTTTCTTGAATGATATCGCGAATCTGATCGCAATCGATGACACACCGGCTATATTTACAGAAAACTAATATCAGTAGGCGGGTATCTTGATTTATATAAGGGTATTGTTGTTCGCGTTACGAGAATATGTATCGTTTCGCGCCGGTTCGATAATCGGTATTTGTTCGACGAGCGTGATAACAGGCGTTAAACGGAGTGCAGACACACCAGAAGCCGGTGCACACCCTAAGAAAGGATCGTCCACGACTATTCAATACTCCTCGATAACCATTATCTGTAGTTGGCGCCGTCTGGCGATCTTATTAATTTTCCCAATCGAGCTATTTATATGAAAAATAACACACGCATCCACCTCGACGCGAGTTGCACGGGGAATACAAGAGGAGGAAGCATAAATCGTCTCCGGTAGATGAGAACGGTAAATGACGGAGTTTTACGATCGATTTCCTGCACGATGGAGAAAGTAACCGCATCGAGGCGAGGAAATGTCGGTTTAGTTTAATTACGAGCCGATGCAATATCCAACTGTGCTTTCTCCACGGGTCTTCCTCCCTGTTCAACATTAAAAAACGCGTTTATCTCGTGCGTCACGATATTCTCTGGTAATACATCTATTGGGAAGACCTCCTCGTTTCCCTGACCACCATTCGAATCTGCACCGCATCCGGATGCAGATAAAACGTTCCTGCTCGTTCCTTTTATGGATAATCGTAATTAACTCCCTTCTGTTTTTCTCGCTATCGTACATCATTCTACTAGCCTCCTCCATTGAATTCGAGATCGGGAACGTAACGCGTTGTCCAGAAAGAGAGAGAGAGAATACTGTCCCCACGAGTCGTTCCGACGTAATTCCCAGCCGGACGCGCTTTCCACATCGAGAATCGTAACCGCTCGTTGCGTAACCGATGTATATAAATCGTATCGCGGCTGAAACGCGTGAAACAGGGCCGCGTTACTCAATGAATCTCTCTGAGAAGCCGAAAACGAGCGTTGGCCAGGGCGTACGATATGAAAAATTTTCCAGAATTTGTAAGAAACATTTTCTGTCCATATTATCATAATGCAAAGTATTATGCGTTCCTATTTTACGGAAGAATAGTCACGTCGATGATGAGACACCCAGTGTAAGCTATTTCGAGCTATGTATATCTTCTTTAAAAGTGATCAAATTAAATAGAAGATGCAAAAGGTACACATTCTTCCCGATGAATGTCTCTCTCGATGCATGATATAATCCCGTATTTATCATTTTTCCATTCATACGCGCAAACTTTCTCTTTTGATTCTTCGTTCGTCGCAATAAGCTCGCCGCGTCCAACACGTCGCATTCGCTCTGGACGATATCTGGACGATCATCGGGACATATCGCGGCCGGTTTCATGCGGGACACGTAGTAGACGCAATGCCGCGTGTATATACGTATCGTGGCCGCATAAAACTGGCGGGGACGTGGCTTTCAGCGCCCTCGTCAGATCCAGGATCTCGAGCACGTAGGATCCTCCGGCGAAAAAACGCCTAGGAGCGGCCTTAGTGCGTGTAGACTCGGTGGACGGCGAGCGTGCACGCTCCTGGAGAGATGGTAATCGCGTTGAGTGGTGGTTGTCGGTGATGTTGGTCGTCGTGCACCGACGGCCACCGATCGTAACGAGCCGATCCCAAGGGTTTTTCTTCTTTCGTGGGAATATACGTCTTCTACTTGCAGAGACTGTGCGATGGACAGAGAGAAAGAGAGAGAGAGAGAGAGAAAGAGAGAGTTTTGGTTTAGAAGATGACGTAGGATTGACGAGTGGACTCGATTTTTATTGGAAATTGGAGAAGAGCGATTTTCGATCGAGTGTGGGGTTAATCGGTGAAAAGGTTTCTCCTGTTCCGTTAATTGGGTCGCTGCGACGAAAATCGTGAAAGTAACTTCCACTGTTTCAAGGCGAGCGATATTTCGTCTCGGAGGAAGGAATGAGAAGATTGTACGCGCGTAATTGTGAACAGTGTATTACGAATAATTTCGAACGTTTCTTTTTTATGTATTATTGAATTACGTGGAACACAGAAACAGCTTTATCCCCGTCATACTTTATTTGTTCTCTCCGTCTAATTGAAACTGTTTATAATTTAATAAAATAGGACATTTTTTTTTTTATATATTAACCGTTACGTTTCTTCTAAGATAGGGGAGAAAATTTTTTATTTCGTCCTAAGAATAAATATCTTAAATTCGCGTAATTAAAATATTTGTACATCAAGGCGTAACAGCAAGGTTGGCCGATTGTAAAATTTAATTAATCAACGAGCAAGTGTATTCCATAATGGAATACCCGGAGGGCGACTAATTATGTGAAAATTACACATCATTTGGACGGTCAATTCGCGTGAATGGTATTGCGGTCTCGATCCTCTCTCGCGTTTTCTACTCGTTACCCTTCGCGAGAGCAGTTGCACCAATCTCGCCCCAGGCCGATCCGGGCCCCGTGTTGTTGCCCAACCTGTGTTGTCGGTGCATTTATCGGGCCCCCTGCACCGACACCTCGCCCAGCGATAAAACACGGTACACATGTTGTAAAACGTAATCGAAACCGTTATTGTTATAGATCTCACGGCCGATACGGGACATTGGAGCAATTTGCTCGGCGGCGTGACACGATCCACCTTGTTCCATACGCCCTTTTCCGTGGCCCGATTTTTCACGCGGCGCGCCCTCGTGGCGCGTGTAACGCCGATCGATTTTCGTCTCGATCGATCGAGAAATCGAATGGTGCCGCGAGCTCGTATGAAATGTTATACGTGGCGCAGATGTTATCGAGGCGAAAAGAAAAAAGAATCCGCAATTACGTCGAACGGTTTTCTTATTTAAACGAAGCGAGAGAGAAGGAAGAGAAGTCGAGTAATCGAGGCAGGGATCGTGGAACGAGAAACTAGATCACTGGACTAAATAGGCTGATAGGTATATTCGTTTGAAAATTTCACGTTGCACGTATACGGTGTTAATTAATTACGCCATCTCTATCGCCCTTCCTCTCTTAATTGCCCCATAATTACTCGAGTTAATTTATGCGAAACGAACTCCCTTTCGCGGGAACCCGTGAGAATCAGTGTGTAAACGTTGGACTTTCGAGACGCCCTTTTCTGTGATCGCGATATCGCGTTATTAACGTTATCGTTAGAAATCTGCCTATCGTATAATGAATTTTTTAAAATGCTAGGGGAATTTACTTCGTTACGATAGCTTATCACGCGGAGAAAAAAAGATACGATCGAAAGAAAAGCTGTATAATAAGATAAATAAAATAATATCGTGAGAAGATGATCTGCTGGACTCGCTATGATAATTCAACCTTAAACGATCTCTGCTTTTGAATACTTGTTATAATTCAAAATTAATGTATGCAAAACAGGCCAATCACTTGCGAGAAAGTAAAATCGGCGAGCCATCTAGCGGCAATCATTCGAACCGCTCGGCGGAAAGAATCGAACTAGAAAAATATTCATCGAGTGTTTGTATCTTATAACACAAAGAAGGACAAATTATTGTCATATAGATATAGTCAGTTCGTGCACTCGTTCGTTCAACGGTCACGGGTGCACGTGCACACGCGTGCCTATCTATACGAGGCGGCCTCGTGCCTCGATCGAAGTGTATCGGGCCTTGAATGAAAGAAGGATTCGAACGACTGAATGAACCGAGGCAGCGAGTATGTCTGAGCGAACGAGCGTGCGTGGAAGGAGCGGCGGCGCGGCGTGTAGGAGCGAGCGTGGGCGAGCGCACGCGTACCTCTGCGAGAGAGGTTTTCGCGTACGAATATTCTCTTCGTCTCATCTTCCATTTTTTTCTTCACTTCCTTCGACCAGTAAACGTTTCCACGCTTTTGGTGGTCCTTTCGCGGATTTTACGATACCCCATAACGCTGTAATTAATTCGGAATCGAGGTTGTTAAGTCGATAAATAATGGAGGGGTATAAAAAGTAGTGGAACGAACGCGTTGTACGAGCGACGTCAATCTGTCTCCGATCGAAGGGACGGTAGGCGTACAATTCTAAATTGTATAGATTAGAATTCGTTTGATTATATTCTGAGATTGTTTTGATTGTTTTAAATACGGAGATAATGTAGAGGCATTAGGTGGTCTTTGAAAATGACGTGTCCAGACCGCAGATCTATTTATCAATTAGGAGACATATGATACTCTCTTACGATAAAATCGAACCTATCTTCCAACCAATTTTATACAATATGAAACAAAAAATGAAAAAAAAATGTAGTTAATCATTTTCATACTACGCATTTCATAATCATAATTTAAAATTGATATAAACATTCTCTTGATCAAAATTCCAGTCATCCCCTGAAATATTATATCGTCGCGATCACAGGATAAGGATTGTCCACGTATACAGAAAACTTTCTAATTACATTTTTCGCGTCAAGATCATTGTCTCTCCTCATTGTCACTCATCCCTGGCCGCCGTCGTCACGAGTCAAACCAGATATCCGATGTCGATCCTCGTGTGTCGCGCACGCGCTTCCCCGTGCATTGTATTGCAAATGAGGACTCGTCGACAAGGGAAGGCGTGAAAGTCTGAAAGCCAGGTCCACGAGGGTACCAAACAGAGGTTTCACGCGTGGAGGGGAAGAAGAATCGAAATCCCTCGGAAGAAGATCTTCGTCCCGTGAAATTGGACGTGAGACGCCTTAATTCGTCCCGATCGAGCGTGTATCGACGTTCATACACCCACGTGACAGGAGGCCATTCAGTGTAAATCGCGAGCGGACACGTCCAGGCCCCGTGTAGCCGCGCGTTTACGCTCGGGGACAAGCTTAATTCGTGTTCGAGCGTGCAACGGCCGTCCGTTCATTCGGCCTCATGAATGCAACACCGCTGGAAAACCGGTGTCTCGTTTCCTTCTTCGTTTCTGCCTCTTCCGACCCCTCGACGCCTTCGTTCGTTTCAACCGTGGACCACGAGAATACGCGAAATTACGTACTCGTACTCGTTCCAGAGGATCGAGTGTACGTGTGTGTAAATTTGGATTTGTGGCAGTGGCCATGTGGGCGGACTAGGTATCCGCGTTATTGGTCTGCCGATTCCACGGTATGTATTTCACCGGGTCCACGAGATTATTCGTGCGAGATCTGGTAGTCTGTGAATCAGTCGAAAGTTTCTTCGAATTTTGTATGTATCTCGTTGTATCGAAACCAATTACCAACAGTTAATATTAATATCTCTTTCAGAGAGAGGATTTGTAGAAAAATTTTGAGACTTTGAATGAAAGGTTGAAAGGACATCTCAAGTCAAGGAACTCGAATTTATGATAGTGCGAAATATTTTCCACTAGCGGTAAGACTGTAATTTAACCGATTGTCGGTGCTAAGAGGATGAAGAAAAGATAGGCTCGGGTGTATTCTTTCTTCGTTACAACTCGAATTTCCCAGTAAAATAAAAATTCGCCACGGGTTTTTACCCATCCCTTCGACAATTATCGTCTCCTCGCCCCCACGATCGTAAAGAAGCGGAATTTCTACTAAGCGAGGATACTTTTATCGATCGAGGACACCAGAAATCGTTTAACGATCGTAATTCGCGAGAATTTAAATAAATTCGGCCCCTGTCGGCTACGTTCTCTCCTCCAAGTCCTCCGTCGAGGATCGTTCGAGCCAACCTCCAGGCACGCACGGTGCTCAGAGGTTATAATTCAACCTCGGCGCGAGCTGAGCGTATTCGTTCGCAAGGTTGACGTTAAAAACGATGAGGTGTTATTTCTTCCTGAAACACGCGCGCACGAAACGTGTAACGATGCCTTTAACCTCGCGTTTGGCAATGGTAATTAGTATCCTACGGGTCGAAGGGAGATATTAATGCGGCACACGTAGCAACCATATACGTTCGTCGCCCATTTGCTTCGTATTTTTTTTTTTATTTTTGAATAACTTTTCACGCCTTTTATTCCCTAAAAAAAGAAGACTTATCTATCCTCCTTCTTTCTATTTTTGCGCGGTTTCAATGTTTGTCGTGGCTCGTTAAATGATTCCTCGTTTAGGAAGAACATTGTGTGCCTTTTGATCTCACATCCTGGAATAGTTTCGTAACGCTGCGTTTGGAGAAGAGTTACGAAAAGTTGCTATATATAATGTAATTGAGTGGTCGATTGAATATTCGTGCAAATTGTCTTGATTATTTTTGATATTGAAGTCGATAGATTACACTTTTTTTCAATTTATAATAGCTCGCAAAATATCTTTTCAGACATGCCAACAAATTCCTTAATTCTAATTCCTTGTCGTCGTATACACGGACACGTCCAAAGACAACACGTACACGTTTTAGCTTCAATTTCCTGTTTTACAACATATCAATGAAGATCTCCATCAACGAAGATTTCTCCTCTACGCATCGTTTTTTTATTTTTTATCCTCGCCGAGCTGTTAATACACGTGAAAGTCGAACGCATTCGAGGACCGAGTTTTCGACCGTCTCCCGGCCGAAACGAGACGTTTCATTCCACAAAGACAAAGATTCCACGACGGGAAGAATTTCGAATGTGGAGTTGGTACGGATTCCACGAAAGAATTCGCCGCAGAAGGGGTGAGTCCGCGCGAGGGGGTTAATGACGAGAAAAGGGGGAGGGAAAAAATGCGGCTGAGCCACGTCACTCGACAGGTAGTCGCCCTGGGAAGATCGTAGACGCCGTGGAATCTTCTCTGTGGGGCATAGAAATTTTTTTTTTTTTTTTTACCACCAGATCTCCTCGTACCCCGAATCCATCAAATCGGTTTCACCAGCGTTAAGGTCACAGGCGGTGCAACGCGGCGGAGATTCATTTCGGAAGATAGGGCCTGGAGTCGAGAGAGAGAGAAAGAGAGAGAGAGAGAGGAAAGAACCGGTCGTAAATTTCTGTAAATTCGTGCCCCGAAATATTATCTTCGTTCTTTGTACTGTAACACCATACAGAGGAAACACGGCCGGTTTCGTGTGAAGTACAACGAGTATCGTTTGTTTTAACGTGTACTCGCGCGATAATTAACGAAGATGTGCATTGGCAATCGAAAGTATTAGATCACTTGCTTTGTTTGGAGAAATTGTATTAATTTAAATTGAAGTTACACGAGTATTGTTTAATCCATTTTATTATTTGGAATCTATAATAGAAATATAGAATAATATTTTTTTTTTGATATTTATAGATGTATAAATGATTTGAATATACTTTTTTTATTTTTGATTATCGAATATAGCTTTGGAGTATATCGGAAATGTCATATGAGAAGTGATATTGAAACAATATTAAATCAATGAATAATTTATTATTCAACTGTTCTTTTAACGAATTTTGATTAACGAATCGAAAGCATAGTTTTAAAAATTTATCGTCTCAATAACTATCATTTATCGTATAAAATAAAATATCTTTAATCAACGTGAAATCACAGGAACAAAAGATACTCGATTAAACATCTTTCTGTATTTTCCCTTCTTTCGTAGTAAGTGTACACGTAGTAGAACACCAATTTTATTTCAATTCACGGTCATCGATACGGACGATTCTGCAGGAGCAATTTCAACTCGGTAGAAACGAGACACCGTAACGACCACCGTTTAATCGCCATTGATCGGCCGGTGATCCTCCTCTACCTAGACCCGAATAAAGTACACCGGATCGGTGCCGCAGGAAATTCGTACGTGGGCGAGCAATCTCGTCGCATCGTCTCCTATCGTGACGAACGATTTAACGTTTAACATTGCCCACGCATCCAATTGTACCTAATGCGTCGGCAGAGAGCTCGAAGTAACGCGAATAATTTCCTCTCATCGGGCCCTTCGGCATGCTGTCCGACATCGTGCCCGCCACGCTATAAATACTTTTCACACTTTTGCGTTCGAAGTGTAATCACGCATTGTTTTCATTCGCTCGAAACCTTTCTGCTACTGTCCATCTATAATTAAACTCTATAAATAACTCGTCTATGAGGGAACACTAAAATGAAACTCTTTCGAGGGAGAGAGGGAGGAAGAACTTTAAATCGAAATTCTTTTAAGAATTTTATAAGAGAGCTTTTGAAATTTCTTTGAACCGAAGAAAACTTTGGAATTTTTTCGATCATTAAATTCTATCCAAAAAAAAATAAAGATCTTTCAATAAAGAGAGATTTTAATAATGTAATTGGTAATGTTTGAAAGTGAAATTTGTATCCTAAAAGAAAATCTATAAAAGAACTTAAAATGAAATTCTCTTATTAAAGGGAAATTGTCAAAGGGAACTTTTCAAAGGAATCTTAAATTTTTATACCAAAGGAAATTCTATAAAAAAATTATAAATTTCTTACGTGAGAGGAAACTTTATAAGAGAATATTTTTTTTATAAAATAATCTATTTTATCTATCTCCATTCAATTTCAGTTCAGATTCAATATTGTTTGTTGAATATCGAGTGAAAAGGATCAAGTACCGCGTTAAACGGCGAAAGTCGAATGGTATACGGAAAAAACGCGGAGCTAAAGAGCGACGCAGATCGGTGGACAGCGGTTACGTACTACGTACTCTTACAAAGGTGTGTTTATCGCACCTTTCCACGTAGGCCAGTGTGGCGGATGCGGGTGGGCGGACCGGGATCGGGCCCGTGGCGGTGCAACGAAGCCGGAGAACCCACGCTGGAACGAGCATCGGTAATTAAACGAGTACCTCGCCACGAATGCGTCATTTTTAATCGCGAATCGCTCTTCTCGAAAATCATTGCTCCCTGCCGGCAGATGTTCCGCCATTTTTGCGAGCCTTTTCAATCGACATCCTCGATATTTTATTGCATTGGACGTAAAAAACCATTTGATTAATTGCTACGATTTTATGCGCGGTTTATCTTTCTCTTAAATTATTTCCAACATTTCACACGGTGCATTTTTTCAGATTCGGATTTCTCCAAAAAAATGTGACTTTCAAAACTTTAATTTGTGAATCCAAGAAGCCAATATGCAAGTGCTAACCAGAATATTAGAAATACGTATGCATTTAGTCCGATCATAGTATAGTATTAACTTCTCTTACCCTATAATGTTAGAGATCATATACTAGCGTTGATCTTTGACCAGAGAATCGCGTGTTGATGATTCGAAGGAACAAGAAAGTCGAGTATTAGTCGAAGCTTACCTGCCTAGAAGGTGCAGGTAGCTATTGTGACGCTAGAGGTAATTAATGGGTTCGAAAGAGCTTCGATCAGCTTCTTCTACTGCGGTGGCTTGTAATAAAGAAGCGAGTCCATAGAATTATATAGGTCATCACTGTTCGACATTGATCTTATCCATAATCAATTCGATCATCGTTCAAAAGTTGAATATTCCATCGTGGCGATTACCACTAGATTCTTCCTAGAATCTACGTAGCTCGAGGCTCGAACTATTCGCACTTTGCATCCAAGACTGGTAATAATATTCAATCGGCCATAGTTACTGATGGAATTCATTTCCAATCATTTCAAATGACGAAAATATATATTCGAAATCACTACTTTAAATCTTCATGGTCTTAAAATTTCGAATCATTTCAAAGTTGAAATTCGAATATCCATTATTAGCCATAGTTTCAAAAATAGAAACACAGGATGCACGGTATCATGCGTATTCGACGGTCCATCGAAAACGTGGTACGAAGTCGTGCCAAGGCATGAAGGGTTCTTTTTGCTCGAGGGAGAGCCAACTTCGTGTCGAGACCCGTATAAGGACCGACTTGCACGGTACAACACACACATGCCTTCCAGTACACAGGATCCGCTATACTCTGGTACCGATATCGGCTATCTCTCAGGATCGTGCGTAGTTAATTTGTCGTAGCTCCCTTCTCGGTTCCCGATCAATCTTTTTTTTCCTCAGGAAGAAATATTCAGGTAGAAGAGTACAGTCGGCTGTATACCTTCTGCTTTTCAATCTTGGCTTTTCATTGGGACTTGACTTCGTCAATATTAACCATATGCGTTGTGCAACCCTTCCACTATAGTACTTTTCAAACTCTGTCAATGGTATCCATTGGGGGTAGGTTTAAAAATCCTCTTGACCAAGCGCTGAAAGAATATAAATTGGTACATGAATCATAGAAATTGCGGTCGAACTGTGGTATTTGTTGTGACAACGGGAATGTAGAGAGAGAATATTGAGTATTACGTATTATTCATTAATTTATGTTTTCTAAATGAAAGCCTAGCGTTAAACAAAATTCAATATTATATCTCAGTTGTCATTCTATAATATTATCATTGTTATAAATCTTTCAATATATAACAAAAAAAAGATTATTTAATCAATTCTTATATAGGAAAAATTTTAAATAATTTTTACTAAGAAATTCAAAATTTTCTTCAATGTTAATCTTCTCAAAATTGAACGTTATTCGATTCAAATTAACTCGCACATAAGTCATTTCTTTCCGATTCTTTCCGCGAGCAGTTTGCCGACCATTGCATGCGGCTGGAACCTGTTACATGCGCGCACACGGGAGCCGTAAGGTCCGCAAAGCGACACGTAATAATACGGCTGGTAGGCCGAGTGGTAGGCTGCTCGTACGTACATAAGTACTTGCTTACTTACATACACACGCCTCAGGAGCTACTTTAACCTGTTCGTCGCGGCGCTCGAGAGATCGGGTCACCCCGTAGAGGGGCCATCGCCTCGAAGAAACTCGCGGCGAGAAAGGATCAGACGGCTCTCTCGTGATCGGCGGCCAGAGCAAGGATAGAGAAATGTTTCTGAATGCAGCAGAGATCGGTCGTGTTTCCTGGAACACCTTCTTTTTATCATCCTCTCCTCTTCACGACAGGATCACGTCGAATCCTCTTCGATGCGCATTCGCCAAACCGTGTATTATGCAGATATTGTGTATATCGAACAGACGTGAAAGTAGAAAGTGGCATGGTAGAGGGAGGGCATTGGCAGAGATTGAATCCTAGACCGAGCTACACCTGCTTCGTGAATCGAACTGCGGCGTGTCTCCGTCAAATTTATGCGCTCGAATCATGTCCTCGATTTTAAATCGATAGAGGTATCTCGCGAGATCCGTATTTCTCGTTTCATTTTCGAGTGTAATCGCTGCAATTTAAGAATTCGAATTTCAATCGAAAAAGAATATTTATTGAAATTGACATATTTTTCGAAGTTGCAATTATTGATTGAAATATAGATGTTAATAATATATTTATGAAACATTTTTGAAAGATCAATGTAGGATTTTAGTTGCACAGTTGTTTTTTGACCTCTAATTTTAATGCTGGCAGAATATAGGAAGTTTGAAGTTAAAATGATTGCATTAACTCGAGTCGTGAAAGTCTTAAAACGTTTTTGAATGGTTCTAAATTTTGTCCTAACGTGTTAGGATAGTCATGGTGGGTGTACGCGAATCGAACGCGTCCTTTCAACGCTACTTCCGCTTTAACTCGCCGCGCAGTTAGTACCTTGTGGGCGAACGAGAGTATCCGCGGTTGCGTGATCGCATATCATCATTCTCCTTGGACTAGAGTTTCTACTAACCACTTCAGTCTTCTGCTTTCAGATTTTTCAATGACTGTAATGTTTAATATAGACATGCTTCTGTTTATAAGTCAGTAGATATTTATTAGTTTATAAATATGTGGACATTTTTCTTAACCACAACATTTATTTAAAGAATGTTATGAAATCATTAATTTTTATCGAAAGTATATTTTGCAATTAATAATTGCAAAAACATAATTTTGGTTTGGTAATTCCAATGTTAAAATTACCAGCAAAATCCACATACTTATAAACAAAGGTATATAATGAAACTACTTATCAATACAGTTAGTTAATTATAGTTTCAACTATTTACTTTTATTCTCATGTCATTATTACTATTCATAAAATACTTACGTATACTCATATCTATTTTAGTAACAACAATAGTATAATCATAATCAATTTTCCTTATAATATTAACAGCCAGTAAACATTGCCTTTCATAGTTATAACATAAACTCACAATTTCTTATAAAATTTATTATCTAATCCATAATTCGTGAACAGAAATATATCTTATAAAATAACAACTTGGACATAAGGTTGGCCTCGTTAGACACCAGACCTAAGTCAACGTATGACCGTTAGTCGAGAGACAGTTGGGCCAAATGTTGGATTAACATAGGTTAAAACCGAAAGGTACGGTTCGAATAACACCGGCTCGTAACTGTCCACTACGCATAGATTATTAGCCTTTGAGGTGTCCTGGTTCTCGATGCGTACTATGCAAGGACTCCGAGAGAACTTTTGCATACACGTGGTAGACTCGTTCACGCCTGGTGGATAAACGAGCGGCTGTGTCAACTTCTCTCGCCATTGGACGGGTGAACAACAGTAGCATTCCCTGGAGCGTGCTATTACTGCTCGATACTAGTCGTAACTTTGTTTTATTAAATAAGTAAGCGATCGTTGCGTAAGCATGCGTTTTCTGCGTCGCGGATTCAAGCACTGATCGAACTTCAAGAAACCTGGAAATAAAACCGATTATTTGCAATCTAAACTATATAATTTTATTAAATTTGACTGGACGATTAAAAATATTGAGTGAGAAAAATTATGATATAGAATAAGGAAGTCTATTTGCCTACCTTTTATCTTGAAAAATATATTTTTATTCATGAGTCTATGAATATCTTAATTATAATGCTTATTTAAACTGAAAAATTAAATTATTCGATTTAATATTATTAAATATTATTAAATTTGTAGAATTTAGTAACAAATATTATTTTATAATAATAATTTATAGTATATATCAGTCATTCAAAAACAACATTCTTTATACATGAATAAAAATATACAATTTTCTTTTCATCGACATTACGATTCTAACCTCACAAAAAATCTAATCAAGATCCGAAAAAATCATAAAAGTTACGATTATTATAATAAACGATTATTAAAAATATTTATTCAAAAATTAAACGATTCTAGAGATTTTAGAGAAAACACAAACTTTATGCAACGATATAAGAAAAAGATAACGGAAAAAGCATATTTTATCCTTGATCAAATCCGGCTTTCTCGAAAGTATCTTCGTCTCTCCTGGTTTCCATAGTTTCTGTTTGAATCGACCTATATATTCAGTGGCACAATTAAAATTCCCTCCAAAAGAAAAAAAAGAGGAAACAAAAAAGAGAAAGAAAAGAAGTTCTCTCGAGCTGCAAGTATACACAGGCTAGCCGCTGCTCTTGAGCAGAAGACTCAATAGAATCGAGAAACCGCGCATGCGCAAGCGCGAAAACCAGACATCGAAGCAACTCGGCGGAAGAGTCGACCGTGAGGATCGAGACGAGAAGTCGTCGAGTATAACCAGCATCTATCCAG